>NC_091741.1:58031497-58331497 GCF_043380555.1 Nothobranchius furzeri | reverse complement strand
CTCCTGCTCACCCTGGATCTTCTGGATGTTCATCAATAGTGTCTTCCACTTCATGTGGGTGGCGGTGCTCATCATGTGTCAGCTCTACCAGGTACGGCTGCGCTCCATTTGCTCGTTGAGATTTCTGTGATCAGCAGGCTGACCTTTTTACTCGTGTGTTTTGTAGATCGCTGCTCTGGGAATCACCACTAATGAGAGGATGAATGCTCGGAGGTACAAGCACTTTAAAGTGACGGCCACGTCCATCGAGAGTCCCTTCAAGTACGCTCCAACCTGCTGTGGTAGTAATGTTAGAGATTTGTCCGAGTCAGGAGCTTTAACTCTCTCTCTCTCTGTTCCTGTGTAGCCATGGCTGTGTCAGAAACCTAATCGATTTCTTCGAGATCCGTTGCTGCGGCCTCATCCGGCCCGTGGCAGTGGACTGGACCACGCAGTACACAATAGAATACGACCAGACATCCGGCTCAGGCTACCAGCTGGTGTAGAGGGGGATAACGAGAGAGCGGTGGGGGGAGTGGAGTGTCTGGAAGGTCTCCCCCTCTGGCGTTCATATCGGAGCGATGCTGTTCTTGGGAGCGCTTTTTAATGTAGTTTTTTTTATGATTTTGGACCACCTCTCCCTCACCGATCAGAACCCTTTGGGTCAGGAAGCATGCAGCTAACAGGGCAACACCATCACCCCCATACACCTCCTACTATTACTGCTACTGTCATGAGCTTCCACCGCCTCTCCTCTCCCGCTGGACGGACTGCTGCTGCCAAATACAAGCGGAGTGGGGAGAGTCCAACGGATGGGAGGAACGATGTAATGAAAGTACCGACGATACTGAAGCGCATCACCAAGGAGACGTAACACCCCCCACCCCATTCATATCTTATTTATACGACGTCTATGTGGCCCTGGATGGTTTCGAAACCGTTGAGCTGTCTGATGAGGAGTCAGGAACACTAAAGAAAGGCTTTTAGCTCCACAGCTTCCTGCGACAGAAATGAGGGAATGTCTTTTAAAGGTTTAGTTTTTTTGTTTTTTTGCACCGTGCTGAGTTTTGAGCTGAACTCATCAGGAAAGTGTTAGATGAGAGGTGGAACTGGTGGAGGAACCCAACTTCTCCACCCTGCTGCTGAATGAAAGCTGCCTCTACTGTTATTATTTTATTTTTTTACTTCTTTTTCGTGCAAATAATCTAAAAGCAGCTGTTGTGCAACGTGGACGCAGGAATAACTGGGAGTCCTTCAGCAGTCGCCACTCAACACAACATCCTACAGACAATGTGACACAAGTATATTTATTTAAAATCTATTTGTAGATAAATGTTCTAGCGCAATCATTTGTACGTTTGACATCATTTTAGCGGGACAGGATTTCATGAGGATGATGATGAAGTAGGAGTAAAGCTCTGTGGGGCCGGAACAGGGAGCGTATTTATTAACAGGAAGAGAAAGAAGACGAGTTTACGTGGAAGCTTCGCTCAACGTTTCCCTCTTGAAGCTGTAAAATGTGTCTTGCCTCTTTTGTCTACCTGCAACATTGCACTGATTTTTTTTGGTTTTTGTTTTATGGTCATTACTGGACAGCAGCTGCGCCTCACACCAACATTTCCATTGTTTGCAGAGGAAAGGGGAGGGGCTTGTGAGACACACCCACCCCCAGAGTTCCCTGCATGGACCGGTCGACGCAGCAGGACTGAGATGGAAAGAATGTGCATTTGTACATAAACACTCGATTTTCTCCTTTTCGTCTGTGTTAGTCGAAGGTGCTCCTGGACTGTTCTTCTTTTCCATTTGAGTTGGGGTGGGTGGGGATTCCCTTCAACCACACAGAAAGGAGAAAGACTCTAATCATGTATGACTGTAGCTTTTAGTGATGTCCCACACTGCTGTTTATACGCATTTTAACCCCTGAACTCTCCTCTGCATGTACGATGCTCGGGACCGCTCGCCATCCCCGTCATGGTCACCACGGTGACGGCCTGGCAAGCCACGTGTCTGTATATAGTGAATGTTAAGTATTTGCAAGTACATTTCTGCATCATTCATGTCCATCTGTTTTTGGTTTGTTTGTTATTGTTTTTTAGGTTTTTCAAATCCAGCGTGTTTAGTGGAAGTTGTCCTCCAGGCTGCCAGATTCTCATTTCCTGTGCAAGTGTGTAATATAGCTGAATGTTTCATGCCTATGGACCTTTTTTATGTTCTGCATAGCTGGGTTTGTTATACCACTGGATGTACAAATTGTAAAGCAAAGATCCAAAACAAATCTAAGGCAGATTGTTTTTTTTCCTTTTTCTAAAAGCAGAAATGTGTTCATGCAATAGTTTTAAGGATAGAAGGAGGTTATATTATACAAAGGCCTCTGAAAATGTTTGAGCCTCGTGTTTGCATCATCAGAAGGAGACGGTTCTGTCATCATTCTGCATTTCAAAGCTCCCATCTAACTGAACGCTGTCCCACTCGTGACTCGGCTTCATTTCATATCTGGAGCTTCTAATAGCACCTTCTGAGTGAGCATCGTTCATGGCTGGCTGGTGTTTTTGCTTTCCGGGGTAGAGTTCATCACTTCAGGCTCGTCCGGGATTACGTTTCCACACTAGCTCTTCCAGCAGTCTGAAAGGTCTTTATTCTGTCCTTGCTCTCATCTCACCACCTGGAATAATAGTAAAAAAAGTAATAATAAAGCACATAATCATCTCCAGTGCCTCTCTGCCCACCTTCAGACACCACTGTAACTCCGCTTCAGATGTAAACATACGGGCATGGTTCAGTTTTAATGGCTTTAATAATAAAATAGTCAAATGTGAATATTGTGCTCCATGTTTTTATTCATAACAGCAGAACTTTAAGGAGAAAACAGAAAAAAGGTCTGAAAGGTTCCTGTTGGGTGGAGAAGTGCTGATGGGAGCCTACTGCGCATGAACCAGAGCGCCGGCTCCTTGGCCGTAACCAAACCCTTTGGGTCCAAAGTTCTTGGCGTAACAAGCTGCAGGAGAAAGAAGAGATGGTGAATGTAAACACGAATCCGAGGATTAGGAGCCATTGCACGTCTTCACTGAAAAGGCAGTTTTAGTTGATGCGCTGCTGAAAGTGTGATGAAGATTAACGGTTGCTGCATGACCTCAATCCGACCTACCATGAACCTACTTGGTTATCATCAAAAGCTCGGAGTTAATAAAACGTGCACCATTCCAGCGTTAACGTTTCCTCCACACATCCACACCAAATGACGCGAGATGTCGAGTCATTAAGAATTGACAAAACATAATGTAAATGGTAAATAACATAATGTCTTCAACCTTTTTCACTTTTGTTGCACAACAAAATCCGGTTAAACGTTCCGATGATTTTTTTTCATCTGAAGTCTCAGGCCCTTTGGTATGGAGACACGGAGATGTCCTGGATGGGACACCGTTTCTTTGACTGAATTTTATCTTGTGTATTCATTCTGTGTGTTTCTTCATTGCACAACGGATAAAACTGGTAGCAAGCAACACTTTACAATGAGGGTCCCTTTATTAACATTATTTTGTGCATTATTAGGCATTAATAAACTATTAACTGCTTAACCATATCATGTAATGCATTACTAAGCAGATGCCTCTCCCCCCTTGTGCGCCTTTGTCCTAACCTTAAGGACACTTAGTAAATACTGGGAACATTAATAAAGGGATCCTTTGTTTATTAATGCTTCATAATGCACCAAGTAACGCTAACAAAGGGCGCTTAATGTAAGGTGTTACCATGTGTTATATTTTTCCTCAAATAATGTTGATTCAGTAACAGTGTCCAGATGTTGCCCAGAAAAAGACAATATGTCTCTGTTAGAGAGGACAGAGGCACAGTGAGACCAGCAGAGCGTAGTTTTTAGCACCAAGGTGCAGCATTCTTGCTCATGGGCACAAGGTTTCATCGAGTCACTGAGCAAACATCTGCTGACGTCTGAGTGATGTCTTCTGTTCAACTAAGCCGCTCTGACTCACTGTGGTCTGGCTACAGATGCTTCTAAACAGCTGGACAGGGCTGATGTCATCCAGCTAAACAAACAGGCAACATAGGGTTGTGTGGGATCCTGTTCTTCCAGGTGAATTTAGATATGATCACTCAACGCCACATGCTTTAGAAGTGACTAGCTGAACACGTGCTCGTGAAAAAAGATAATCTTCA
Source organism: Nothobranchius furzeri (assembly GCF_043380555.1). Lineage (NCBI taxonomy): Eukaryota > Metazoa > Chordata > Actinopteri > Cyprinodontiformes > Nothobranchiidae > Nothobranchius > Nothobranchius furzeri. The sequence goes on along the minus strand of NC_091741.1, from coordinate 58,327,342 downwards.
ACATGCAAAGAAAAGCCAAGTTTAAAGGGTACATTAAAGCTTCTATGGTAAATCTTCAAAACAATCTGCTGACTGATCCATTGAACAGCTCTGGTTTGAAATTCTCATTCACCGGTTATTTATTCACCATGAAATAATGCTTTGTGACTCCTTTTCTGTGGAGAAGAAGCGGTGGTGCTCCTGTTTCAGGAAGTGGGAGTTACTTGGAGAAGTGACAGGATGACAGGATCTGTCTCTCTTTAAATATTCATGAAATGTGAACATCTTGTCTCTGATTGGCTAACAGGAACGCTACCCTTCCACTGCCACCATCTGCCCTTTTTTCTTGTGTAAAAAAAATTAAACACTGATGTTTTATGAATAACAAGTAACAAAAGCCTGAACCTTTTCCGCCATGTTGTGGAGTTGCTAATGCTAACGGTTAGCTGCTGAAACGTGTTCCTCTCTCTCCTGGATGCTAAATTAACACAGTTGCAAGCCAAGATGAGATCATTGCAAATTAACAGTGTGATGTAGATCTGTGCGGTTTTTTTTTTCCTCGTCTGTTTGCTTTCGGCAGTTAACACAAGAAATGGGGGTGGAAGACTATTTTTGCTTTCAGTCTGCATTTTAAAGTCAGTGATCAATCGTATCTCAAGCCAAACAGAACTAACCAATTTCTCCAAACTGAGGTTCTTCAAAGAAACAAAAGAAACAAAAACATTGGATCGCTGCAGCGGTTGTATTCGCTTACTGCTTATTGAATACAAGTTTTTGGAAATGTAGAATTCACTGGCAATGATGTGAAATTTGAGAAATCAAAATTGCATCCAAAAACTAAATTTCAGCTCACCTTTGCAGTAGATTTCTCCGTCTTTCTCAGTCTGCGTGGTTGACTCCAGACTCTTCCCACACTTCGCACAGCGGAAACAGTTCTTATGCCATGGCTGTATGAGAAAAAGCACAATGAATTTAACTTCTATCATCTACAGTGATGGCTGTGTCTGTCCTCTGCTTCACTCTTGTACATGACACAATTAAACAGTTGTGAGATTGTTTTTAAAAGCTACTTAATGTGATTACTGTTGCTTTAATCTAATTTCATAGATTATTCCTACTGACATCTGAAATGATCCTGAACATCTTTGTTACACAGAAAATTAGTTCCCTGGTAACAAAGCCTTTCCTCTAACCAGCAAAAAACAACAACACCTATTTTAACACCATCTGCTATAAACCAACTCACATCTGGGTGTTTCACATTTATTAAAGAATTCACTCTTCTTCTCAGCAGAGACTGCTCTGATCCATCCTGATGAATCCCGTAAACCTTGTGATCTCACTTGCTGTAGATCTTCCTGCCAGCAGAGCCTCGTGTGCATAACAACAGCTCCAAGGACGCTCCCATCCAAGCTTTATGGAACAGCTAGAAATAAAACGGATTTGTGTTCTCTCATTAGCAGAGACCACACCAAAGCTCCTGCATGTGGTCTGACATGCGCAGTCAGTCAACTTGTGAGATCCACCCATTTGGTTTCTGTGATCCTGGGAAACTCACTCATTATGGGAATGATGATGGATCCCTGTGGGTGCCGAGTGTTGGTAATAAAACTGTAATGGTACCTCCAGAAATGTGTATCTGTTCTGTTTTAATGTGCTACAGTCCGTATTCTAGCCTAAATGAAACTAGACCCTTCTCTTTTTTGTGAAAACTCTCATCAGCCTTTCTGTCTAAGATTCTGGAGACAATTGTTCCCATCAACTACAAACATTTCGGGAGGAAAAAATCTACCAATGAAAAGTTTTAGTCTTTTTAAAAACACCAAAACAATCCTGAAAATATCATTCTTAAGGGTTTTTAATGACCCCTAGACCGCAGTTCTGACACAAATCTAACATACAGGCATTTCTCTATTTGCCCATATGAATCAATACTCTGCAGTAGCAGCAACACTACATGTGGAGTTCCCCACAGTGCCATTCTTGGCTCTGTCTTGTTCTCATTAAAGAGACAATGTGTAATCTCTGGAAATTTCCATCGAAATGTTGTTGAAAATGAATTACACAATGTCCAGTTGTTGAAAAATTTTGACGGCTTCAAAACAGATGACCATAAAAATCGGGTCTAAGATACATGGACGTGAGTTTAAGTCTCTGGGCAATTCCATATTAGACACATTTTCCTCTATGTGAGTCCGTGAGAAACAGAAGGCATTTACTGATTTGTAACAAGCAGTAACAAATCTTTTGCCATTTCTAAACATTGTTCTTTTACACATTTACCTCTTCGCTCGTTGCCAGTGATGAAAGGGAGTCTGATGTGATTGTCATTTTGCTGAAGGCTGAACGATCTGACCAAGTACTCATTTGAAAATCACGCAGCTAGGGATTTTTGACCATAATGGCCTTCTGTTGGTAAGGTCTTACTTGAACACAAAAATACTGCTTGCTTGCAATGATTTAGGTATTTTCTGCCCCCTATTGACATGGAAAATACACACAGTCACTTTAAACGTGCTGCCTCAGAGTCTCTTCTTTGCAGATGATATTCAGATTTACTTACCCACAAAGCTAAGAACTTTTTGAAACCTCTATTAGACTACTTACATGAAACCTAAATATGGAATCATTTAAATGCCCTTCATCTTAGCTAAAGTCAGATAAGCAAGAGTAATGAATCTGTAGAAGAGCTGGTTAGCTTCCTTAAATCTTGACTGCCATTTATTTTGTGCCCTGCTAAAAAATGTAACAAAAACATTTTGTCTAACTTTGATCAGCTTCTTCTAATTTGATGAGCAGATCAGTTCAGTTGTATAATGACACCTCATTCAGTTAACTTGAAGGGCTCTGCCTCTTTAAAATATTTGAGACTATATCAGAGCATGTTTGCATTGTTGTAACTCTCCGTACAAGAGTCTGGATCAGTCCTCTTGTCTTTGTCTACAGTTTTTACAAAATGCTGCAAACCTGGGAACTTGACCACAAACACCCAGAGTTTCTCTCTATTGGCTTCATCTTCAACACTAAGCTTTTAGTAGTTTTTGTCTCCTGGACTATACACATCATCACACCTAATCTAAGACATTGATGTAGACTCATCAGGTGGTCTTAAAGGTCTCTTAGACTTTTAGAAAAAAAAAGTTTTTAAAGTGTTAGTTTTGGTTGTAAAACATTCTTTTTAGAACCGATACTTAAAGTGAGAGTAAATATCTTTAGTTAGGAGTTTCACCTTGCCTGCCCCCATGATCTTCTCAGCTGCGTAGACTGAATCGCCACATCGAGCACATTTGTCTGAACCTCCAAACTTCTGGGCAAATTTAGACGGGTTGGTGTTGGTGGTGGGTCTGTGGGTCTGAGTGCTGGAGGGAAAAGACACAACAAATTATAATATTTTATAAATTATGAGGAAATCTGTGTGTGTGTGTGTGTGATATTTAAAAATCTTTTCCACCTTCTAGAAAACGTTCGCTATTGAACCAGCGATTAGACAGTAAAGTCAGTAGAAAGTCAGTGAATCGTGGTTTCATTCAATCTCAAAGCTTAAGCTAGCCACACTCCTGAGCCTAATCTCAGCGTTTGGTGGGAAAGTGACCCTCAGAGCTGGAGCAGAGTTTATTGTGAGTTGACTGAATGAACTCCTTTGTTGTAGAGGACAGAGAGCATGGTGAGCTGGAACCTTCATGTTACATAACAAACCCTTTCATAACTAATCACCTGATGTTGGGGGGGGGGGGGGGGGGGCTCATGAGTGTGTTTTAATTGGATTTTATTTCTGTTCAAACATAAAAGTATGCAGGATTCTGTAACTAATTCTGTCACAAGTTTTCTTCCATTTGTGAGAAAACCCCGCTCCCTTCAGGTGTTTGGACAACTTTAAGGCTTCATAAACAATCACATTTTAAGTTTTAAGTTGTTGCTTTTGTTTTTAAAATTTTCCACAAAATTTCTATTTGATATATTAATATTGTTATTCCTTTTAACGATTGATTGATGCAAACCATTAGGAATCTGTTCTTACCCCGACTTCCGTCTACCTCAGTAGTGTTCCTTCCCACCGAGAGCGTTTAATAGGTCCCGCAAGGTCACAAAATCACCAGAGAATAGTAAGATCACGCGTGATTTCTCCAGTTCACGCAATAACAAGCAAGGAGAAAGATGGCAGCGTGTTTCCTTAGAGGTCTGTGGGGTATTTTTTTTGTTCACTTTACCTCGTCACAGATAATGACATTTATTTTACTAGATAGGGAAATTAGCACGTATATTTGATTTTGAAAGTGGTCAGATGTTTTACGTTGCTCTCATGTTTGACTTCCTGTCTGGCCCGATCTGAACTGCCAAGTTTGACGAGTTCTGGAAGAGTAGCGCATAAAAAATAGAACTAAATTAAGTAGAGCAGCGTGATACTACGCTTATGAGACTCGTCCAAAACGCACCGTGACTATTGGGTCCATATGCTTGACGGACGTTGCTCAACGTTTACGTGTCCGGTGGAAAGCCGGGGTGACATCCAAAAACTTTTTTACTATTTATAGAAATTATACGTGAAAACTCAACTTTTCTGTCTTCTTTAACCCACTGTTTCTCTCAAAGCTGTAGTGCAGTACACCCAAGCGTCCACAGATTGTGTAATTTGGCTCAAAACAGGAAGTGAAGTATTTTGTCACCCCTTTGTTCATTGAGCTCCATTGGCTACCGCTAGCTGCACGCATCAAATTCAAATCGCTAGCACTAGCATACAAAGTCCTGGATGGATCCTAGGCCTGGGACAATAACAAAGTTTGCTGGATGATATATTGTCCAATAAGTTATTGATGATAAACGATATTATTGTCAACATTATCGAAACCAAAATAGCCACTTATGTAATGTTAATGTATCACAATAATGTACACCCTTAAAATGCAACAACTGCACCTTTATTTAACATTGGAATGTCCAGAACCAGAACTTTCAAATAAATAAATAAAACAAACAAAAAAAAAAAATAAAAAATAAAAATGAGAAAGGACCTTCACTCTCTGTTAGAAAAAAATTGCACCAAAAACAATAAAATAGACCCTGTCAAAACAACAAATACAATGGCCTATCAGTGTCAACAACCAAAACTGCACTTCAATAATGATGATAAACAATAATAACAGAGCTGTACATTTTTTAACCTCGATATATTGAGGCAGAAAAAATAGAGTTCATTTTCATCTATCATACGATTAATTGATTTATTGATTATCGTCCCAGCCCTACTGAATCCTTCTTCCTAAGGCTTACGTCACGGCCTGGCCGCACCAGTTATCGAAGGATTGTCGGCTAGCAGAGCCTACACTACGCTCAGGATCATCCAGACTCTTTTCGTGCATCGTTCCACAGATGTGGAATGACCTACCAAGCACTACTAGAACTTTTAAACTCCTGAAGACCCAGCTCTTCAGAGAGCATCTTCTAAACTAGCACCCTCCTAGCACCCGCCCCCCACTCTACTGCACACTCCATGTTTGCGTCCCTCTATGATTGATTATGCTGCCTCACTGCCACCTTGTGTTTGTTGTTAGCCTCAAGGGCAACCTGCTGGCTTGATTATCACCTGTAAGTCGCTTCGGACAAAAGTGTCTGCTAAATACATAAGCATAAACATTTTAAACAAATATCTTCTAAATAAAGCACTGTAATGTCCAGCAATGGTCAGTTTAGGTACAGTCTGACCTTTCAACATCTATTCAGCCAGGTCAGAAAGGAGACACAACGATGCATGTGTTCCCTTTAAACGAGTCTGCCTTCATACCAGCTGGGATTCACAGACTCTGCAAGTCTGAAAGATAAAAATAACTTTCTTTCCCAAGGTCCCATCTGTCTGCCTCCACAGAAGGAAGAACTCCAGTTCGAATCAATTGCTAAATTCAAGAATGATTTCCTAAATCAATATGAACTTCTTCCATGACTTATAATCTAGATAATCATTAAATAAACATTTGTTTATTACTACTTATAATAATTATAGTATAATGAAATGCTTCATTAGTCTGTGCTCACTGAATGGATGTTATGTTATGTTTGTCTACTGGAACCTGCCATGGGTTCAACATGTTTTTTTTTTTTTTTACCGTGTCCTGTCTGGCTGTGAAGCAAGCAGAATTGATGTCTGAATGCTGGCGACAAGCCTTACAGATTTATTCTCAGGTGGAGCATCAAAGCGTTTGCTTTTAATGTCACGCCTGATACTTAAAACTTTATTGTTATTGTTGTTGAATGCTTTGTAATTCCGACCAGACACGGAGACAGAGGTGAAAGAGAGAGGAAAAGAAAAGGTGGGGAGAGAGAGAGAGAGAGAGAGGGGGGGGGGGGGGGTTCCACAAAAACAAACAATAATGAACAAGAGTCTGCTTCCAGACCTGCAGAAAAAAGACAAAAAAAAAACAAAGGGACACAAAAAAAAGGGACACAACAACAATACAACAAGATCTACCTATCACTGCGTCAACTTGATGAAAAGAAAAAAAATATATATATATAATCAACATTGCTTAATTGAAGAATCACGATAATAAATCACAACGCATTAAGTGCCCACCATAGTCTTAAGACCTGTGTTTAACGTGCCCAAGCCCATACTTTTGAGAGCACCATGTGAGCACCTGTGTGTGTACACGCGCTTGTTTATTTAAGGTTTTTCTATAGGAGCGTCCAACAGAGAGTGTGAGGGACCACAGATCCGCCCCCCAAAGATGCGCAGGAGACGGGGGGAGCTCCAAGTCCCAGAGATCCAGGTGCTGCCCCAGAACACAGGAACCCCAAGGAGACTACAACCAGGAAGGCCCCCGCCCCCCTCGAGAGGCACAGAGGATCGCCCCGGGGGGCCACAACCAGCAGCCGGCAGAGTCCCGGGAGACATCAGCGGCAAGCCCACAGGCCCGCCCGCAGCCTCCCACCCCCTAGCCGGCCGAGCCCGGGACCCAGCAACCCGGGACCCAGGGGCGACCACCCCCCGCCGGGGACCTAGCAGAGCCCAGGGACCCAGACCCCACCAGGCAGCCACCGGGATCTAACAGGCAGATGCCAAAATCTTAAACCCCCAGACCCGGTTGCCACGAACACTCAGGCAGACCATGGCACAAGCCCCCACACCAGGTGTGGCAGGGGGAGGGGGGACAGAGATCTATATCATCAAAAGAAGTTCCAGGAGAGGGGAGGACCCAAAGGCCCCACCTGACATATACAGTCATACACAAACACAGTCACACACTCCCTCCCTCATGCTCACACATGCACATACAACCCAAGACTTACAAAAATGCACGCCGGACACCCACTCATGCTCCCCATACACACCCTATTCACTCTGGTCCCGGTACTGCTGCACATTGGGTACAACCATCACCGGTAACCAGAGTTTGACCCTTTCTGCTGGGGTGCTGATGAGCAGGCTCCCCCGCCCAACGCTGAGCACAGCAACCCACCACCCCAGACCCCAACCAGACGGCCAGATCTCCCTCCTAGCCTCCAGCCCCAGGAAGCCTAGCAACAACAGAGGTGGCTAAGACCCCTAGTCTCCCTCCGCCTGCTCCAATATAGTGTTGTGTGATCATGAGGTGTATTCCATGGCTGTGGTGAGTGGGCAGTGCGGGCATCATCCAGCATATGCCAGCTGATGCCACCGCACCACCCCACTTACACCCTCAGCCATCAGTGTCTAAGTGCGGTGTTCAACATGTTTTGACGACGAGGTCCTCACACCTGCACTCACACAATAACAAGTAAGGTTAAGTTAAACTCCAACACATAGTATTAAACCAGTCAGAACATCCTGTATCAAGAAGGAGTTTTTCTGAGTTGTCTTGGTAACATCTCTCAAACTTGTCAGCCTCTGATTGGCTGTGCAAGTCATAACATCAAAACCTTAAAACTGGATCATCTTGAGTGATTCGACAGTTCTAGAGAATCGCTCAGACCGGCCATCTGTAGCAAAACCTCTTTAACCATCAAAGATTTTGACACATCGTTAAAACCTTTTTGCACCTCCAAAGCTGATGAGCAAACAGTTCCTGCAGAAACAAAGCTGATATTTTTAGACTTCTTAAGAGTCCGCCAGACGCACGGTTCCATCCAGCTGTTATGACCCGAGACATCTCTGGACTGAAGAGTCGGTACCATGGTATTCTACAGCCCTCCGGTGCCAGAGGTTGTCATGGTCTGCGTCGGCCCCCTCCTTTTTTGTGCCTCCTGGTGTCCTCCATCCCTCTCTAGATTCCCTTTTGTGTCTCGTAGCACCCTCATGTGTCCTTGTCTTCGTCTCAGTCTTTGTGTCTTATGTGGTACCGGTACAATTATTCCTCCCAGGTCCCGTGTCATCTCATTCCTCCCCAGCCCTTCCAGGTCTTCATTTTCTGTGTCCTTGTAGCCCCCAGCCTCTCAGTCTCCTGCTCTCGGTGTGTGTGTGTGTGTGTGTGTGTGTGTGTGTGTGGTCTGCCCAGTTAGTGTTTGTGTGTGTGTGTGTGTGTGTGTGTGTGTGTGTGTGTGTGTGTGTGTGTGTGTGTTCTGCCCAGTTAGTGTTTGTGTGTGTGTGTGTGTGTGTTCTGCCCAGTTAGTGTTTGTGTGTGTGTGTGTGTGTGTCCTGCCCAGTTAGTGTTTGTGTGTGTGCGTGCGTGTATATGTGTGGGTATTATGTCCTCCTCCAGATAGTTTGTGTTAGCCTTTCCCTCAGTCTTTAGGTTTAAATGTTGTATTTTAGGGTTATCTGCCATTCTCTGTTCTGTTTCCCCATTTAGATTATTGTCGTCACCTGCCTTCCCTCCAGCAGCTCACTCCGCACACCTGCTGCCTGTTTTCCTGATTGCCTCTCCCAGTCTATTTAAGCCCTGCCTTGTCTTTGTCCTGTGTCGGTCCATTAATGTTGTTTGTAGTTCTGTCAGTTTCGTCCCTCTGTGTTTATTCCAGAGTTTTTGATCCCCAGATATTTATCTGGTTTTTGGATTTTTGGCTTCCAGCTTGGATATACTTGGTTTTTGGCTCACCTAAAAATAAAGAACTTTTACTTTATCATCATCCTTGCCTCGTGTCATCCTGGGTACTGCATCTTGGGTCCTCACCACCGCCTCATGACAGAGGTCAGCCGACCCCTGCGACTTTCGGATCCACCAAGAGGGTCTCTCCAAAACGGGTGAAGTAGACATGACAGATTGCATCTGATGTTCTTCTGATGATAACAACTTTATAGCTTAAAGCAAACCAAATTCTTTTCACCAGAACTCAGCTTGCTTTGATAAGGAAGCTCTGACTGACATCGCATTCACACATAGGTTCCTTCATCACGTTTAGTTACATCCACTCACAGTAAATGCTTAATTAATTAGTCATGTTTTAACAGTTTGCAAAATAAATTCTTACTTTTACAAACCTGACTCTTTCTTGAAGAAACACAAAGTGTGGTTGATCACTGAAAAAGCAAAGAACCTAGATCTTCTGAATTAAATCCTAGAATCTTCTAGCAGGTTAATATTTTATATTTACATAGAACATTACATCTTCCTGGTCATAACAAATAAAAATCATCGATTTGCCTACGCTGCAGTACTAAACTTTGTACAATAAGACTTCCAGTTTTCACCCTGCTTTCTTCTTTGTCTGTGTTCCTGTCTTTCCCATGGAGACCCTAATGAGCCACTGGCTGCAGCTTTAACATTTCTTTAGCTTAGTTGTACATTATAGATCAAATGTCTGAGCTGAGATCATTACAAAGTTGATGATGTGATTTTGAGCTGTAGCAGTTTTGTCTTAGATTACACCAGCCTAGCAGGATCTGATAAAGCGCTTTGCCACTCATCTGAAGCTTTGGGGTTCAGTCAGTGAGAACACTGAAGGTATGAAGGAAAGAAGACGAGCTGCATGTTGGATTATTTTTACAGGAATCATTGTGTTTTATTATCACTGTATCGATCGAGGGCGATGAGGACAGACACACCCTGTGCTTTTTCCACAGTTTTTTTTCCCCAACAGTTCTGATTTGACATGAAGCCCTTTTTGTTTTGCAGAGGCACATGGAGTTCATTTTCATGAGCACATGCTGTTTAGAAACAAACACTCGGTCACAGTCAGCAGCCACAGCTAATAAAATCATTACTCCACAACGCAGCGCAGAACTCAGTGAACTCCAACTTCATGGCCCTACTTATGTAACCATGTGTGATGAATGATCTTCCACAGGGTTTGTTGAAATGTAAAAAGGGGTTTTAAGTATTTTCACAGAACGTAATAAGAGAGCAGAGCTTTCAGTCCTACGCTCTGAGACTGCACACATTCAGACACTTAACTCACGTCAGATGGAAACTTTGATGAAATAGGACTCTGAGCAGCAATTGATCGCACCACAGAACCATTCAGAACATTATTATTTCACTCAAACAGGCAAGAATTTAAAATGAAACACAATTATGTAGAAAACCTTGGAGCTTACTCTTCTGGTTTGATTCCCAGCCTCTCTCCTCGGTCCATGTTCAGCGTTCCAGCTCCCTGTCCGTAGCCGTAGCCTTTTGGGCCGTATTTCTTCCCATAGCAGGACTTACAGTAGATCTCTTGGTCGTGGATTGCCAGTGTGGTGCTGTCTAAACCCTTCCTGCAGACCACTGAGGAAACAGACACAAGGTGTTGACTAGACAGATGGATTTATGTGTGCTTCTGCTGAAACACTGAAAAGAAGCTGAAGTTTCAGGTTGGCTGGACCCAGCACAACTGGGTATGTAATAAAAATGGTTCAGATATAAACTCAGCTAGTCCTTTTTAGACCACTTCTCCAATAGCAGTTGAACTCTTGTGTCTCAGTGAGTTATTTTCTGCCATCTTTACATGGTTTCTGCTGTCAGTTCTTCTTTTGACCTTCATAGACTTCCTAAGTAAGGGAATCCCACACACAATAATCCACTGGAGCATTTGTGTCAACAGGGTGGAAGTTGAAAGGGTTTGCAGTTTTAAGCTACCCAGAACAAACATCGCCAAGGACCCTCCATGAAGGCCCAGTTCAAATACTGGAACTTCCACACTCCTGCCCCTCATTTGTGCTTTCCCATCCAGGCGTGTGAGTGCGTAGGCCAGGGCTTTTCAATTCTGGGCCTGGAGCACAGTTTCAACAAGCAGGTGATTAACAGGCTTCTGCAGAGCCTGATGAGATGCTGCACAGGTGATTCAACCATGGAATCAAGTGTGTTGGAGCAGAGGAACCACAAAAATGTACTGGATACCAGCCCTCCAGGACTGGAATTTAATACGTTGGCGACACCTTCCGCTTGTCCCTCCTGCCCGCTATATGGCCCAGTTCTGCTCCTATTTCAATGGCAGATGTTTCAATGTTGCCCTGTGGAATTGCGCCTCTAGAGTAGCACCTCTTTTTTGTGGGGTTCCCCAGGGGTCTGTTTTAGGTCCACTTCTTTTTAATCTATATAATTTACCTTTGGCAGCCATTTTTAGAAAATTCCGGGTAAATTTTCATCTCTACGCTGACGATTGTCAGCTTTTTATGGCCCTAAAATCTGCTGACCCTGTGCAACCACTGACTGACTGCCTGAGTGAAGTCAGGTCCTGGCTCTCGGCTAATTTTCTCTATCTTAACAGCTCCAAACTGGAGGCTATTCTCTTTGCCCCCTGCTCCCCCTCTGCTGTGGAGCCATCTCTGCCCCGTCATTGTCAGTTTTGGTGAAGCCAACAATTACAAATTTGAGGGTCACTCTGGACACTTTTTTAAAAATGGATGCACAGATAAATCAGGTAGTCAAGTCACGTCTCTTTCATCTTCGCCAGCTGGCCAAACAAAAATCTGTCCTGAACAAAAGAGATCTTCAGTCAGTTGTTCATGCTTTTGTAAAGTCACTTCTGGACTATGCCAACTCCTTCTTATATGGTATTGCCTCCTCTTCAGTGCTACGCCTCCAATTGGTTCAGAATGCCGCCGCAAGGTTTCTTACGGGCATAGACCAACGGCAGCATATCACCCCTGTTTTGGCAAATTTACACTGGCTTCCAGTTCGGTTTCGTAACTATTTCGTAAAATTCTTCTGTTGGTTTACAAATCTATTCATGAAATGGCCCCCTCTTCTTTGGCACATCTTTTGAGTCCCTATGTTCCGGCACGAACCCTGAGGTCCTCTGACCAGCACCTTCTGCTTGTCCCTCCTGCCCGCTATATGGCCCATGGCGAATGGGCTTTTTCAGTTTGTGCGCCTAAACTTTGGAACCAACTCCCCTGACGGTCCAACTTGCCCCCTCCCTTCCCACTTTTAAAGTACGTTTGAAGACTTATTTTTATTCCCTGGCCTTCAAGGCTGAGACTGTTTAACCCTTGTGCTTTCCTGTTTTTTTGTTATTATGTTTTTATTTGTTTTATCTATTTTATGTTGCTGTATCTAGTTTGGTGACGTATTGTCGTGTACAGCACTTTCGATGGCGTTGGCGCCATTTAAATGTGCTCTATAAATAAAGGTTTATGATGATGATGATGATGGAATTTAATACGCCTGGCGTAGGGTGTCCCAATTGTCCTGAAATGTGGACCATGGCCATTCCTTTTGCGTTCCTAATCCACACTTCACCAAAGCCCGCATTGGTGCATACTTCAGCTAAGGGCATGCACTTCCACCATATGCAACTCATAAAGGACTGTAGGCTGCAGTGTGGCTATTGGGACCGGGTCATAGACAAAGTGGTCAAGAAAGCTCATCAGTGGCTCTACTTCCTGAGGAGGTTGAGGAAACTGGGCATGAAATCCAACATAATCCAGAACTTTTACAGAGCAGTGCTCGAGAATTTGCTAATGGGTGGCATTACTGTATGGTATGGGAGCTACTCTGCAGTTGGAGATCAGTACAGGAAGTAGAGTGAAGGCAGCAAAACACATCATAGGGAAAAGACTACTGGTTATTGAAGACAATTAAGGCTATGACCATTATCAAATACCAAAGCCATTCAGCATGCACATTTAAAGTTAATGTCCGACTAGTTGTCAAACACACTGTGACATTTGTTCTCCACATTTGACCCATTCCCCAGGGGAGCGGTAAGCTGCAGACACAGCCGAGCTTGGGAACCATTTGGTGGTTTAACCCCCCAATCCAACCCCTTAATGCTGAGTGTTAAGCAGGTAGGCATTGGGTCCTATTTTGAAAGTCTTTGGTATGACCCGACCATGGATTTGAACCCACAATCTCCCAGTCTCGGGGTAGACACTCATACCACTTGGCCACTGAGATGGTCAGTGAACTTAACCTGTTACCATACAGCAGACATTACAGGATTCTAACTGCCTGAAGATCAACAGTTCCTACCATCGGGGTATTTGGGTCTTAAACAACAACACCCCACCACCTGTAGACTATCATCTGGATCAGGACCTTAAATCGTTGTCTTCCTTTTAAATTAAACTGATCACTACTTAGTGACTGAGTGTGTTTTTCTCTCATACTTAAGTAAAATTACATATGACTTAAACTTTTGTGAAAGGCCACATCATTTGTTATGATTCCAGGAACCACATCATCCAGCTGTTGTTGGAATGTTAAGTTGTTGTCAGGATACAAATGAAGTCAGTCAGAGAGAAGTCTCTGATAATGGGACCTGATCTGCATGCCTCAAGACTGAACCAGAATATCCATCCAACACAAAGATGGGAAAAGATGTTTTCAAGAAACACCCAAATCATCTGCTGACACAAGAAAACCTTTAGGAACACGTCAAATGTTTTAGTTGATATCTCTCTCTCTCTCTCTCTCTAGCTGTGCACATTTTAATAAGGTACCACATAAAACATCACCAGACTGTTGTTAATACAGGGATAATATTTAAATCACAATTGGTGAAGGAACTATCTTAACTTCTCCACACAAAGGCTTTCTGTGATTGTACACCTCAGCTTTAATCCTCTGACCAACAGAGTCTGAAGTTTTGTGTTTATGTCATCATCTGGCCCTATAACCCAGACACATCCAGCCATTGTAATTCTGAGTTTTTTTTTTCTGATTATTTGCTGTTCTCTTTTACTTCAGTACAGTTCCTGCATGGATCATGGACCAGAAGCTTTCATTATTAACCTACAGGGAGAGTCCCACAAGGCCCCATTTTCAACAGTGGGCCTTCTTTGTGTGTATAAATATGTCTTTCATCCACACATAAAGAGGAATGCCAAAGAAAAGACCATGAAGACTTTAAGTTCAACATCTTCAGAGCCAGATAAAGCAGCTTTTGTAAGAGAAATGTTTAAAATTTGAACTCATCTTTTGCAGCTTAGGTGGTTGGCACATAAATGTAATCCTTTTCATAAAAGCTACTTTCAAGGACGGATCTGGATGGGGAAAGGTCCCTCCACAAACGTACAACAAGGAAGTGTGAACTCAACACGCTTCTGACCAGATCAGGGGAAACTGAGTTCAACAGCTGCTGTTCAGACCAGACTCTTCTGGTTTCTGACCTGAGTGGCTGTTCTCAGCTTAGATGAAGCAAAACAGTCCAGCAGATGTTCATGTGTGTTCCAGATAGACAGATGTGAGCAGGTAAACATTCTATCTGCTCCAGGTACGCCTAAGATTTCCATAATTACTGTGAAACATTTTACAGCCTCAGCCTGAAACGCCAAAACTAGCAGAACCACAAAACTAAGTTAATTCTAGTTTAGTTTATTCTCTTCAGTCAGTGTCAAACTGAGCAGTAAACAACAGTAACACAGAGTCATGAAATCAAATGTGATGTCATTAGAAAAAAAAGTTTCCATACTGAGCATTTCCAATAGCTTTGCTAAATCAACGTTAGTGGATTTTATGTAAAGGTGAAACTCTAAAAACTAGAATATAAAACAAAAGTTCATTTATGTCACTAATTCAGATTTAGACTGAGAGACCATCTAAAGGAGCAGGAACCCTTTGCAGGCATTTTTGATTAAACAGCTGATTAGAGTGGCACTTTGAGTCTAGAATATTGTCTGTGTGAGCAGACCAGAGCACCCAGAGAAAACCCGCGTCTGCACAGGGAGAACATGCTCACTTTGTGCAAAAATGGCACCAGCCAGGATTTGAACCTGCAACCTCCACAAAGTAAGGCAACATTGCTACCATCTTCACTATCATGCATATTATAACAATTTTAAAATGTGTTTTAAAATACAGATAAAGTTCTCACAAAACTACAATCAGCTCATTACATATTTTATTATTTAGGAACTGCAAAACAAGGAGTTCTGTGTTTTTGATGTGTGGTAAATGGAGAACTGTGTAATCGGCTGCAGTCTGCAGGACAAAAACATGATGACACCAACAAGAAATCAGAATCTAATGATTTAAAGTGGAATGTGCTGTAAATTTGCAAAGGGCTCTTATTTTGAAGTTGTTTTAAAGGAAGGTGTGTGATGCTGTCAGAACTCTGGAGTTATAATGCTGATTTGGTCTCTCCGGATTTCCAAACTATTCAGCTTCAGACCCACAACACAGCAGCACCTGTCAAGACATGTGACCCAGATATCTCCAATTTAATACGGCTAAAGAACTGCTTCAGCTCATTTTCACTTATATCCATTTATGACAATTTTAGTGAGTTTGTCTAACAATTATGCTACAAATATAGCTTCTAGAAATCCTCTAAAGACCCCCTGAGTAGTTCTTGGTGGCCCACCATGGGATCCCAACCCCAACTTTGACAACCATAACGGTGGCACAGGAGTTAAGTGCTCGCCCCGTAATCGAGTCCCACTCAGTCTGTCGCTGCCGTTGTGTCCTTGGGCAAGACACTTAACCCACGTTGCCTGCTGGTGGTGGTTGGAGGGACTGGTGGCGCCAGTGCTCGGCAGCCTCGCCTCTGTCAGTGCGCCCCAGGGCAGCTGTGGCTACATTGTAGCTCATCCCCACCAGTGTGTGAATGTGTGTGTGAATGGGTGAATGACTGATTGTGTTGTAAAGCGCCTTGGGGGGTTCTAGGACTCTAGAAGGCGCTATATCAAATACAGGCCATTTACAGAGGAATTAAAGTCTCCAGTGTCGTCATGACTGGGATACTCAGACACTGAGACTGTAGCTTTTAATTAGCCTAGTAAATAAAAAGAGTTAAACCAGTTATAAAACAGTCACTACAATAACCACACATGCTTAAATCACTTTGACAGAGAAAATGAGAAATCACCCGTTGGAGGAAAGTTTGAGAAAACTTGTCTGGGAACAGATCGTAAGATCGTATCTATGATGTAATGAAAGTAGCAGCAACAGTGCATGAATCCACCTCCATCAAACGAGTGAAAACACATGGAGTTTGAGCAAATATGGGATAGAAGGAACTACAAAAATAATAAATAGTTAATAAGGATTTAGGGAATGAAATCATCATCATTAAAACCTGCCGTAGTAGAGATACATGAACTTATAGTAGTACTCACTTGCTGAGTAGTACCCACTACTACATTCTATAGTAAATCAGCTTTAGAAAGAAAACCTGACAAAGAAAAAAAAACTTTGATCTTTGTTCCTTGTTGAGTATTTAGCAGCTGTACTTACTGCAGAGAAAACAGCATTTGTGGAAACTTTTGCCATCACACTGCACCTCCTCTGCGTGGTAAACCGTCCCGCGGCACGCCGTGCATTTGTTGCCTCCTCCCCAGTTTGGCATGGCGTCTCTTCCTGTGGAGAAATGGTGAGTTTGTTTCTGAGTTGCTTTGACTTTTCCATACCCTGACAGAAATAAACACGTCACTCTCATACTTGTGAAAGTTTCATTTTCTGTAACAGTTTCTAATTTGAGGCATGTGGTTGCTGTAATATCTGCAGAATTTCTAATCGCAGTAGACGTAGTTAAAGTAGAAACCACCACTCAAGGCTGCTACAGCCACAACGAGGAAAACAAAAACAAAACGGAGCAAACACAGTCAGCCCAAACAGAGCAGACTAATACCCGGAGGAATGTCAGAAGGGCGCCACGCCCAAGACCTCCTGTTGTCCTGGCTGTCACAGCAGGATGAGAGCATGAAGCACTTGTGTGAATTAAAATTGTTCATTTCTAAGAGTTTTAAAAGGCACAGAGACATAGAAGCTTATCAGAGATCCACCAACAAAAAAGCTAGTTGTCAGAATCCACCTTTACATCGCTAACTAAACCATCTGGAATTCTAACCTATGATTCATTTTTGTGTTTGTAGCCATTCATTCATTCATTCATTGATAAAGCTCTTTACAGTAAACTAGACACCCAAAGTCTAAATTAAAATCTCCCTCACCTATGGTGTCCCTCCAGGTTCTGTGCTGGAGCCCTACTGTTCCTCCTCTATCTGCTTGCTCTTCAGCAAATCCTGAGCTCCTTCAAAGGAATCTCCTACCATCTTTATGCAGATGACATCCAACTGTACATCTCCTTTAAAACCCCATGAGATGTCTAAGCTGCAGCTGTTACACACCTGCTTAGACTCTATCAAAACCTGGATGGCTGGGAGCTTTCTACAGCTGAATGAAGATAAGCCTGAGATCCTCATCTGTGCCCCAGACAAGCTGGTTCCCAAAGTCAGAGACTCTCTTGGTCAGCGTGCTTCTCACACCAAATCTTCCGTCAGGAACCTTGGCGTGACCTTTGACCCAGCTCTCACCCTGGATTCTCATGTCAGTTCTCTTGTTCGCTCTTCCTTCTTCCATCTCAGGAACATTGCTAAGCTGAGTCCCATTCTGTCTCGCTCTGAACTTGAGACAGTTCTCCACACCTTCATCTCCTCACGCTTAGACTACTGTAACTCTCTTTTCACGTGTCTGAGCAGAACCTCCCTGAACCGTCTACAGGTGGTTCAGAATGCCTGTGCTCGGCTTCTGACCAAGTCCTCCAAACACTCCCACATCACCCCGCTTCTCCTCCAGCTTCACTGGCTGCCAGTCAACTTCAGGGTTCATTTCAAGATCCTGGTTCTGGTCTATAGGGCCTTACATGGACAAGCACCATCTTACATTGGTGATCTTCTTAGTCCCTACACCCCCAGCAGGTCCCCGAGGTCCAGTGATCAAAGCCTACTGGTTGTGCAGCGCTCCAGGCTAAAGACCAAAGGTGACAGATCTTTTCCTGCTGTGGCCCCCAGACTCTGGAACTCTCTCCCCCTGAGCCTGAGATCAGTGGACTCAGTGGTCTCCTTTAAAAAGCAGCTGAAACTCACCCGTTCAGGCTGGCTTTGGTGTGACCTTCTGTTGATTCACACTCACTACCTTCTTCTTTTGCTACAGTTTCTGCCAAGTCTGCCTTTCTCAGAATCCTGTATTACCTTTTCTTATCCACTTTTTCTTCCTTCACAATTTTTTAATTAAAAATTTTCATTTTCCCAATTTTATTGCGATATATTTTAAAAATAATATATCTTTTATCCTTGTGAAACACCTCATAATTTTTATCTTTAGAGGTACTTTATAAAAATTTGTTTCTACTTCTTCAAAAGTAAATATAAAAGAGTTTGTTAAACGCACACAAAACACGGGAGTGGAATGAGCCAGAAATCCAGAATGAAAGTCATCACTACTGAGCATTAAAGGCTTCAACGAATCAAAAAAGTTTTACGATTGGATTTGAAAAGGTTGGGGTGAGAGATTAGGTGGGAGCTGGTTCCAGATTCAGGTGTTGCTACAGAGAAATCTGGGTCGCCCCAGTTTTTATGTCTGATTCTACTCATTATTAAGCACTTAATTGGCACAACAATCACAGATGTTCCACATGAAAGTTTTATAGACAAAGTCATAACTTTCAAGCTTATTAGAATGCATTTAAATTATTCTGAGTTGTCATTCTTTAACGTGAATCTGAAACTAGAACTGGGGCCTTTCTAACACCATCACATGCTCTCTACCACATGGACTAGAACAGTGCTGGATTTGAATGAAAAAGATTAATGAAACTCTTTAAATTATCTCTGTGTGTCAACGAGATTTTATTTTTAAGTAGAATTAATCTGACTGTTCAGTTCTAAAATAAATCAGCTAATCTCAGTTTTATTAATTCTTTAGATTCTTTTAACCACATAAATACTATTAACATTAAAATAAATAATTGCTTCAACTGCAACATTTTGCTATATTTGATGAAAATATATACTTACTGTGTGAATTTAATCAGTTGTGTTCAGGATATTCGCTCAGCTCCAGGCTTTAACTGAGGATCCAGACTGTAGGAGGTATAAAGAGACTATACACAGAATTGTGCTGTTTCGGCTGTGGGCGGGGCTTCAGAGGGAGGGGCGGGACTAAACGTTTGGGTCGTGTTTTAGGGCAAGGCCAAAGACTGGAGAGACACGGAGTCATGACGTCTGCATACTCCCGAGACAAAAGTGATCATGAAATATGACAAAAAAAGACAGTGATTGAGGAAGTTGTAAAACAGCAAGACAATCCAAGGAAAAAATGTACAAATATTTCAGTCACGAAGTATTAAAAATAAAAAAATAAACATTTATATAGTTCTAACTGCTTTCACATTATGAGGGGTTTAGAAAAACTGACCAGATTACCTTCAAATATGTAGATTTATGCATATGAAACATAGCCTATTAATGAAAAGCTGTGATTCAACTTAATTCTTTTTAAACGACCAATCTCGTCACAAGATGATAAATCAGAACTGAAAAAAATTCAACCATATTGCACAACTACAAATACACATTAAAGAATCTGTACAAAAACAAGAATCTTCTCATTGAAATTTACAACATAAAAAAAATCTTTTGAGTTCTGGTTTATGTCAGCCTTTCTTAACGTGGTCACTCATCCACACGTCTACTAAAGGCCATTTGAAATCTGAGCAATAAGAACAAGCTGGCACGTCTGGGAAAAAAAACCGAGATCGCTTTGTTTTTAGTTTATGTTCTGTGGAAATGAAAACTTCAGTCAGAATTACAGGAAAATTCCTGGTTTGTAAAATGGTTTGATACATGTTTAAATGAACTTTTAGACTGCCCCCTAGTGGACACACAGTGTGTTCTGTCCCCATAGGAAAAGGAGCCCTTAGAATTTTTTTTATTTAAGCTTGTGACTATTAAAGTTATACAAGTACAACACTTTGTCAAGATGATGTGAACTATTTGAACAGATGTTTTGTATTAGATCAGGTCTCCGTGAAAGTATTTTACCTTTTTCTATAATAGTTTCTGCATTTAGTCATTGTCATGTATGATGGTAAAACCATTAAATCTGAGAAAAACAACATAGACGACACATTGAAATTAAAGCATAAACGTGACAAAATGTTACAAAAACATCTGTTTATTTCATGTTAGTGAGAGACCGAGGGGGAGATGCAACTGAAAATGGGGGCAGTTTATTTTCTAAACAAAGCAGCATTTAATCTTCTGCATATAACAGTTTTAAATGAAAATAAACGTGACGATGTCCAGAGTGGAGGATCTAGACCCGTTTTGGCAATAAAACCCTTCTAAAATGAACTCCATAGGGAATTAAATTTTTAGACATTTTTATCCCAACCAAGTTTCTAACAGCACCAAACCTAAGAAGCTACGTGTTTCTGTCGTTGCTGATTTTAATAAAAGCTGAATGCTAGAAGAACCATACACCCTCTATAATTAAAGGATTTTCTTTTCTTACAGTACTCTGATATAAATATATTGTATTCATCGCTCAAGTACCTGAGGGCATTGTCACATTTTAGTCACGAGTAACAGTGCCGCGGTTTGGTGTTAAAGCATTCAGATTGCACAGATCAGGTCACACCAGCCCTCCTGAGGAGTAAACCCAACAGTTCAGATCCGTGCAAGGCTGTAAACATTTAAGGCTTTAGTGATTTCCCCTCCTTCTCCTCCTTACAGAAACATTTCAATGAGCCAAAGGACGATTGTCCTACACATCAACACACAGAATTCCTTTTACGCCTTCATACTGTAACACAATGAAAGGCCACGAAACATTGAATCTTTTTACATTGGATGAAAACTTAGTGCTAAGAAAGGATAAACGTTCTATTACAGTCATGTAATCAACATATATTATCTAAAGTATAAATAGAAATTGGGCTATAATACAAAAGAGAAGGAATTAGGCAGCTTGATCTAGATAATTCAGGCTGAAATAAAAACACACGGCAGGAACGAACTCCACCACTAGAGGGTGGTGTTGGACCGGAAACACCGTTCCATCTATTTCCTCTGAAACTACTTCTGATAAACTGACCAGAGAACACGTTTATGAATAACACGTATCGAGTAAAAACAGGAAGTTGGTGGTACATTTAAGATTTTCCCTTTTATAAACTTCGGTCCTTTACTACAACTTTTTACTGTTTTTGAATAAAACCTCAGCACCAAACATTTTAACCATGTTCCACCGCGGCAGAACGTGTTCAACACGCGTTTCCGTCCCGTTCCACAGCAGCTGGGTGGCTGACGTCCAGCCTCCTCTGAGCTGAACCTCTCTTCCTGGCACTGCCAACTGCACTTCCCAGAGTTCCTGGGGTCTGGAAGAAGGCTTTAGAACATGGTGCTGTGGTTTCCTTGGGCCTGTGTGGAGTC
The DNA here is from genome assembly GCF_043380555.1 of Nothobranchius furzeri. Taxonomy (NCBI): domain Eukaryota; kingdom Metazoa; phylum Chordata; class Actinopteri; order Cyprinodontiformes; family Nothobranchiidae; genus Nothobranchius; species Nothobranchius furzeri. The sequence continues at coordinate 58,305,879 of NC_091741.1, read as the reverse complement.
TGAAGACAGACAGAGCAGGGAATATGTTTGGATGGTAAAGCGTCTGATTCCAGATCAGCCCTGAGTTGTTCTGCAGGTCTCACCAGAGGGTCCTCCGACCAGACGCTGATGGTCTCCCGCAGCCCGGAGGGAGAATGCGGAGTTCCTGCTGCAGACGCATTACATGGTCTGTGTTCTGGAGAGACTGGTGATGAAAGTGGCGACCCGATGATCTCTGGCACCGCTGCCACACTGTAAGGCGCCGCCCCCACCATGAAGTGGGTGGGTGACATCACAGCAGGCAGACTGAAACCCAGGTTAGTGGGATTATCAGAGCCTAGCTGCTGCATGCCGCCGGTCATCAGGGGGTAGTGGGAGAGGGCGGCGGAGGGTAACAGGACATATGGCAGCGCCATGGAGGGAACGCTGCTGGGAGGAAGTGCTACACCGGCGGCGGGATGTCCGGCTGGGATGAGGAAGTTCAGGCTGTTTAACCCTGCATCAGACAGGACAGAAAAGTTTCACGTAAGTTTACTAAGCTAAGGAGTTCAGACCTGAGCTGCAGCTGTTTCAGGAATACATCACCTGCATTGTTAGGGACATAGAGGTAGTGGGATGGCTGGGCGGGCTCACTGCTGCTGTCTGATGCCACTGGCTGGCCTGAGAGGCTTGGTGAGGTCCCGGCGTTCCCAACCAGGGAAATCTCTGCTGCTTTCCTTTCTGGGTTTGCTCCCACCTAATCAAACAAAACAGGAAGTAAGATAACTACGACATGAAACGTAAAATCGTTGGGACATTTTGACCGATGCGCTTTTGCAAAAATGAAGAAACTTCCTGATAATCACAAACTGCGGTCAGTCTGACAGCACGGCGTCCGAGACGCGCACACCTTTTTCCAGTGATCCATCAGAGATCACCTCTGACCTCTGCAGCATTTTCATTTAGCTGCAAACCGGACGTTTTAAGGACGCCGTAGAGCAGGGCTACTCAACTCTGGGTCTGGAGAGCCGCTGTCCAACGCGTTTTAGTTTCAACACACCTGATTTCTATCAGCAGATAGACCGCCTGATGAGCTGCTGCACAGGTGATTCAGGTCTATAAATCCCTTCATGAACTGGCTCTCTCTCAGGCCCTGTCCACACGTAGCCGAGGATCTGCCAAAACGTAGATATTTTCCTACGTTTGGCCTGTCATCCACACGAAAACGGATCTTTTTCACACAAAAACGGATCTTTTAAAAAACTTCGGCCAAAGTGAAGATCTGCGTTTTCTCCGTTTTGGGTGTCTGCGTGTGGACGGACAAAACCGGAGTTTTAAGGTTCGCAACGTCACTTTCCACGACAAAAAAATGCTGACATCACGTGTGCGACCTGTGTTTACACTAGCCGGCAGCATGGATGCCCTCAGAGCTGCGCTCGCTTTATCAATTGTCCAAGCGCTTTCTGCTTGTTTGTTTTTGCAAGCGGAATTACTGCTCCTTGCGGAAGACCACAGACGAAGGACGAGGTTAAGAACGGGGGAAGTACTGCCGCCTACAGGTCTGGCATGTCCTTAACAACGTATTTATCCGGGTACGTGTGGACAGTTTTTTTTTAAACGAGGTGGTGTGGATGCAAGTTTTTGGAGGGGCGGATATTCGTTTTTAAAAGAAACCGGCTACGTGTGGACTAGGCCTCAGTTACTCACCCGCTCACTGAGGTCTGCTGACCATCTCCTTCTCGAACCCTGAGAGCACACTATGAATCTCCTGAGGTACGTGCTTCTGTGTCCACTGCTCTTCAAATTTGGAATGAGCTTCCTCTTGTGGAGAGACAGTGCCACTGTATTGCCCTTTTTAAATCAAGGCTAAAGGTTCACTTTTTAAACTGTAGCTTTTGGCTTCTAATCGAATGTTTTGTTCTTTTGTCTGTGACTTTTTAGTGTTTTTTCCTGTTTGTTCTCTTTTTGTGAATTTTTACTACCTGCTTTCATTCTTTCTGTACAGCCCTTTGATCAGCTGAGGTGCTGAGAATATCATCACTCACCTTCTCAGAATCCTGATCTGCAGATCTTCCCTTCTTTTTCTGTACAACCTCCTCTTTCTCCTCGCTCTCCCCCCTACTTCGCTTCCTCTCCTCACCGGACTGCAGCTTGGCAGACCTCTGACCTTCAGACATCCACTCTTGCTTGCCTGGCGGCCTGTACAGCATGACCACAGAGGGCTGGGACAGGCTGGGCAGGTAGGCCAAGCAGTGTGACTGAGGAATAAGGAGGTGCTCAGGGTGGGGCTGAAGTGGCAGAACAGAGGGATGGGAGGAGGAGTAGTAGGAGGAGGAGGGGGGCAGAGAGCTGCTGCTCTGCGAGAGCGGGGTGATCAGTGCTGTGTTGAGGAGGTTGCTGAACAGAAACCAGAACAAATTGGGTTAAAATTGTAATCATAATTTAGGACTTTTTGGTCAAAAAGTTGCAGGATTTTTTTTGCATTTGTGCTTTTTTTCTTTTATGACAAAACATTCAGTATATCTGCTGTTTAATAAATAAATAAACTCAAGTCGATGAACAAGAGGAAGTTGAATCGACTCACTCTGAGCTGCGTCCACACTGCAGTCGACCCACCACGCCTCTGCTCTGAGGCCTGCTGGAATCGTCCACAGACGGGTTCTGCAGACCTGCAGCACAAACAGCAGCACTTAGTTTAACCCTCACAAAGGTGGCGGAGAGCTCCACGTTCACACCTGAACATTCCACACCTGAGAGGTGACAGCGAGGGCTGCTGGGAGCCGAGCTGACCTGCCGCTGCGCAGCCACCGGAGTCGGTGTGATGTTGAAGGAGGCGTGCCGAGATAGCTTTGCTCTTTTCAAGTCCTGGTTGTTCAGGGACGCCTCGGGTTCACCGGGCGTGGCTGCTGCTACAACAAAACACAACTGTGAGAAACTTGTTGCTATTCCCCAACGTTTCCTCCTTCTCTTGATGGTTTAGAGACACAATCAACCTTCTCCTCACCAGAGCTGCTGAACTCTACCGGGCCGAGCCACTTAAAGGCTGGCTTCCTGCCCTTCTCCTTCCTGATGAGACCCAAACTGGTCAACACGTTAGCGATGTCATACAGACGCCGTACTTTAGCTGGACACACAGAAACAACACAAATATATAACGTGAGCTGCCTGTGGAGCGCTTGTTCGCGACGTGGTTCTGCTGGGATTCTTACTTTTGTACTTGCTGTGGCTGGAGGAGTCCTGACTCTCCTTGATGAGAACGTTGGCCGCTGCGTCCAGGGTGACGGTTTGGGTTTTGGACACCAGGAAAAGCATGACAAACTTCTGGCTCATGATGCGCAGAGATTTATCCTTCCTATTGCATCCAGCTGCAACACAAGTACAAACACAATTCAGTATAATAACAGAACCCTGCCCCTCCAGGAGGACTTATCCACATTGGTTTAAACACTTCTTGGTGTTGGGCTGCATCTATTCTTAAAGCCACAGTCATGTGTGAAGGGACCAGCTTTTGTGTGTAATAATAAATAATGCATGACTGCATATTTTCCCTCCAGCTCCGGTTAGTTACGCTGACCTGTTCCACATTAAAGTAGGTCCCTGACTAGCCAGGTCCTTGAGTCGTTTACCCCGTTAGTCCTGCTTTTGCCCTTGGTTACTTGTTAAACTATTTTTGAGTTCACCTGTCCACCCTCTGGGTTCTACACCTGCACCTCGGGTTCAACAACGACCACAAACGGGACATTTTTTTACCGCTACCCGCGTCTCCATCATCTTCTCGGACACGCCCAGATGTCCTGGCCCCCGTGTTCAGATCCATCTGGAGGTGGTATCCCTGCTCCCGACCCCTCCGCTGCAGCTCCTGCAGCGTGGCCGGCAGCCGTTGACGGCCGTACCAGATGTAGCTGTTCTTAGCGATCCGGCCGACAATCGTCAGCGACTCCAGCACGTTGACGATGTCATAGATGCGCCGCCGCTCGACTCCTGACAAAATGAGAACCAGACATATAAGAAGTGATCTCAATATTTTTGGCCGGTTATGAATAACAGAGAAACAAAGGCTTAGGGCCGGGTTCTAACCCAGACTGGTGGACACCTCGTCCAGTGAGATCCAGATGGGGCTGTGAGCTGGGGGGTAGTCCGGGTAGAGAGCCAGGAACTTCTGGCAAAGCAAACCCAGACTCTTCTGCTTCCTGCTCGGCTTCTTCTCTGCATCGTCCTCTTCGAATGCTACTTCAGACTGAGAAGGGAAAGAAAGATGTTCAGAAAATAAAAATTAATTAAAAAAAAACTGAAATCCAAACCTGTAATGGCCATCTAACAACTCTTAAATGTTTAAGGAAGAATAAAAATTTCTAAAAGAAAGAAAATGTCTGTGATGCACCTTCCAAGTTCCCATACCTGAGAGGAGTCCTCCACCTCTATCTCCTCCACCAAAGTGTCCGGACTCGCTGCCAGCTTGTCTTTATCGTTCTCTATCGGTCTGAAAAGCACCTTCTTCATTTCCCTGTCTCGGATGTCTGGGCTAGCCGCGCTGATCAACACCTTCAGATTGGCCGTGGGTGTCCATGGCTCGGCCAGGACAGTACGTTTGATGGGAGTTATGTGGGTCGGGTCAGAACCGGAGCCCTTCCTATTTGGCAGCAAAACAGGAACAGTGGAATCTGCAGACTTCAGCGGGCTTGATCTTTTTCCATCTGTGCTCAGATTTTCCTGAGATGGAAACAGCTCCGTGGTTAGAATTACAAAACAAATATCGTATCCTATAACAGCAGGTCACATATATGATAAAGCTACACTAGCCTAAACAGCGACTATTTGACTTGTTGGGCTGCGTCAACCGCTGTGAGCTCATGTGTGGTCAAACTAATCTCAATTTCTCCAAACTGAGGCTGTTGGAGCCATCATCAGCAGGTCAAAGGTCACAAAAACATCTTCCATCATGTTTCTGATGGTGCTCACACACACACACACACACACACACACACACACACACACACACACACACACACACACACACACTAGCATCTTAACCTACTTTGTGTTCATTCTGGCCCCTGGCTCCATCGGGCTCCACTGAGAAACTTTTCCTCGGACTTGTGAGGTCTTTCAGCGCCAGACATTCAACATCTTCCATTTGGGAAACCTGCCACCCAGAGCAAAAACACCAAGAGCTTCAGGATAACATCACCCCTCAGACACTAGAGCTGATTGTTGTAGGATAAAACGGTGGTCACGCAGGTCAATTTGGCGCAAAGAACATCAGCTAACTAGCATTTAGCGAGCTAACTGCTGCATAAACGTTGTAGCTGCGTCACGTCAACTCTTTCTGTTGAGCTGCTATTTCTAATGTGACGCGTTGGTAATTACAATGTAACAACAAATCAAGCATTTAGCAAGTCTCTCTGTTGAAGTGATTAACCTGTAAAGACATATTTAAGCTAGTCTAAAATAACACTTTTAGCTAGCAGTACACAAGCTCCTGATGGAATAATACAACATCAAGTACTACTAATAGTCATATTAAGGCTTATTAGGTTTTAATAAGTGGTTTAGCTAAAGATAAGCTCAGCTCACCTGCATACCATGACTCAGTGTTAATAATAGCTGGAAACTATTGGAGAAAAAAAACAATATTAACCTTTAAGAGCTGTTGAATGAATGAGATATCCCGATGTGGGTCGATGTTCAGATTTTTTGTCAGTCCGTACTTTCTTCAGTCCAACATAGCAGCTTGTTTCCCTCTTCAAAATTAGCGGGTAGATTTTGCCAGTTTAGATGAGTACTCAAGTGTCAGTCAGAAGTTAGCGGACTATCTGTTCCAGAGTGACTTCAGCATCACCCGCTCAAGCTTGTTTTCTGGCGCTCTACCGCAGCTGGATTCCCACAGCCAATCAAAACGCTGGTCATTGGTTTCGTCACACAATTATAGCCAATCAGCACTGTGCTCCAAGTTTCTGCCACAAGGATGGGCGGATGACCACGCCCTCAAGCAGCACTGGCGGGGCAGCTGGCGCGCTTTGAGAGTGAGAGGAGGTTGAAACACGAGGTCTCACTCCTCTGCTGTTTCCGGAAGATCAACGCTGTGACAAAAAAAGATGGACGTGACTCACCCTTCGAGGATAATGTCTCTATCTAAAATAAAATCCAAACTTTATCAACAAAATTAACACAGTATGTATGCAAGACTAACGAGAAAATCACAAAAGGTCAGCCCATGAAGTCGTTTCAACGATCGAGTTTCATGGAGTCATCAGTGCAATAAAATATCTTTGTTTTCAGCTGGGAGTTTTTTTTTACAAGTTTATTAGAACTCAGATTTAAATCGCAGATGCTTTTGTTTCCGAGTTGACTATAATTAGCTTTGCAGCTGAAAGACGGACAGATGGATAACAATACAACCAGATGGTAGTTGACTTGAGTGGCGCTATCAGTACCTGCATCGTAGCGCGAAAAGTTGCTGTGGGAGCGAGATCTCGGTTTCTGCAGACGGTTCCCGCCCTGCATGCAAACTGTCCAGTGACCACCCCCAAGAGTTTGCATAATTTGAGCAGCACAAACAAAACCAGACCCCCAAATCCACACAAATCAGAGCCAATGCAAAAGGATGCAAACTGTCAGAATGATAGAAAATTTATATTAACTTGTATCAATCCAATTTATATTGAAATCAAATCAAAGCTTTGTTGTCATATGCACAGTAAAGAAACATATTTCCTTGCACAATGGCATTCTCACTTTGCTGTCAGTACTGAATGTCAAAGTATATACATTTGAGCATAAGATAAAATAGACATACCGATACTCAGGATAAACATTTACAAAAATATATATAAAAAAATACAAATATAAACAATATGCAGTAATATAAACTTTGCAGGATGTGAATGTGCAAATTATGCAAATAAATTCAAGTAACCAGGAGGTAGTGACAGCATGTGCAAATGATGATGACACAATCAGCAGGAGAGCTCAAAATCAAGATTTTCTTTATATAATTTTGTTTGCACAAAAAGCAATATGCCAATTTGTTTTATCCAACTTGATCAATGTAAACCAGACAAATAAGATCAAGCTCCATCCTCACAGTTCACACTCCATATCTGTGCACTTTCATGTTTTCTCACAACCATAGCCCACACACACACACACACACACACACACACACACACACACACACACACACACACACACACACACACACACACACACACACACACACACACACAAGATTCAGGGCTGAAACTTAGAATAACCCAACAGAGTCTTAAAGACAACCACAACAGCAACAGTGCTATCAGTTGCATGCAGCCCGAAGCTGCAACACCCAGGCTATTAAAATTGTTTATGTTAATTTCTTTCTTAATAAAAGTAGAAAAAAATAATTGAGATAGGTATGTGTTGTGTTTTAATTTCTAAGTGTTTCTATGTGCTGGGGTCGTGCTATTGTGCCAGACCGGCATGTTGTGACTTGTTTTGTATCAGGTTGTCATGGGAACAGCCTCAGATGTTTCAGCTACAGCAGCCAAATATGACTCCCCTCCAGCTGCTTTTTTTAATTTGTTGACTGTTTAAAGAGCAAGTCACCCCCAAATCAACTTTTTTTTGCTGATAAACTAAATAAACGAGTGTCTAATCGTGCTGCAGACACGTGTAGTCAATAATTTGGCACTTCAGTGCATCTTAATTAAAATGTAAATATTCTGCCTAAAACTGGCAGTGTTGTGCCATTGTCAGGTGAAAAGTCTGCACTGTATTTTAATTTAAATCTGCCACCGCTATTGGCTAAGAGGTATGCTATGATGTAAACTGGTACATTGTGATGTCACAATGCTGTCGTGAGCCTGTGTGTGTGTGTATTTGTTAGCGGCTCCGCCCTCTCGGTCTGCCTGGCAACAGCATGTGTTGCATTTTTCAAACATGAAGTGGGAGTGGAGTTAGACTCTGGTAGGGGGTGACTTGCTCTTTAAGTTATCAGTTCTGATTGGTCAGCAGAGCCCTGAGGTAAAAACTCAATGTCCCTTTAGCAGACTCAAAAATGTAGTTTGTGTCTTTACCTTGACTTTGAACGTGTTGTGTTGGTTCTAACCCATCATTCATCAGGAACAATGCGGTTTTCATCCTGGCCGTGGAACACCAGACCAGCTCTACACCCTCAGCAGGGTCCTGGAGGGTGTGTGAGAGATTGATCAACATGTGTTTTGTGGAAAAAACATTGTTTCTCTATAGGGCAGGTGTAGAGAAATCCCTTCCCCAAGGGCCAGTACCCCGTTTCAACACAGGCTTCTGTCGAGCTTCATCAGCTTCTGAACTGGTGTTGGAGTATGGAAACAACTAAACCATGCTGGACACCAGCTTTCATGGAAGAGAAATGTCCACTGTAAGGGTACTCAGTGAGTGTGAGGTACCAGGCTTCTGGATGCGGGCTGTTAGCTCCCTGTATGATTGGTGTCAGAGCTTGGTCTGCATTACAAACAGTAAGTCAGGCTCATTGGACTCCACCAAGGCTGCCCTTTGTCACTGATTTTGTTCAAAACCTTGATGAACAGGATATCTAAATAAAATCAAGATGATAATGATAAATGGCCTGCACTTGTATAGTGTCTTTCAGAGTCAGAGTCAGACAGAGGGCTTTACACAGCATATCATTCATCCATTCACGCACTGATGGTGATGAGCTACAATGAAGCCCAGCTGCCCTGGGGAGCACCGACAGAGGCAAGGTCTTGAGTCAGAAAAGGGTACAATGTCTTCTTCAGGTCAGGAACGAAGTCATGCCTCAAGTAGATTAGTTAAAGTATCTCTGGTTCGCAAGTGAGCAAATGACGGAGCGGGAGATCGGCAGGCGGTCTGGTGCTGTGTCTGCAGTGATGCGGGCATTGTACTGGTCTGTGGTGGTAAAGAAAGAGCTGAGCCGGAAGGCAAAGCTCTCGATTTACTGGTTTATCTACGTTCCTACCCTGGTCACAAGCTCTGGGCAGTGACCGAATGAAGCAAATTGTACAAGTGGCCAAAATGAGTTTTCTCCAAAGGGTGACTGGACTCTCCTTTAGAGATAGTGTGAGAAGTTTACAGCCAGCAAACGAAACTGTCAGCAAGGTAAAAAAGAAACCCTTTCTGTGTTTAAAAAAAGAACCAAAAATGCAATGGTTGAGAAGCTCGGCCATTTGGGAGGGGCTCAGAGTAGATCCGCTGCTCCTCCACATCGAGAGGAGCCAGGTGAGGTGGCTCGGGGATCTAGTTAGGATGCTTCCTGGATGCCTTCCTGGTGAGGTTTTCTGAGCATGTCCAGCTGGGAGGAGACCTAAAGGATACTGCTGAGCTTAGATTTTAACATGTACTGTTTAACCATTAAATTTAAATGTAATAGGGTAAAACCCAGTGCATTTAACATAATGCTGCACTTTAGAAAATGGGTTGAAATATAACATGTCGTGGAGCTGGGTTCCGACTATCGGCTTGTGGAGCTCTCGGGAGACTAATGTTTTCCACCCGGTTCTCCCCTCCCCACAGCTCGGCGCATCTCTGTCTGATTGCGGCTTCTGTTTGCTGCGCGGGCTGCCGGCTTGTGGAGCTCTGGGATGGAAACTTTTCCACCTGGTTCTCCCCAGCGGCAGCTCTGCGCATCTCAGATCGCAGCGGCGCTTGTCTGCTGCGCAGCTGTTGGCTTGTGGAGCTCTCGGGAGACCTTTGTGTTCCAACCAGTTTTACCCAGCGGTCAGCCCGGCGTATCTCTGACTCAGAAGCTCTGGTGTTGTGCACAGTTAACTCCAGTTGTAGCTAGGTTGCTACCTCCATTAGCTTAGCTCCCACCTCCGCGTTAGCTTTGGGTTAGCTTCAGGTAAGCTTGTAGCTAGTTCGACCAGGTGTCGTCAGTTGATCCCAGCCTTACAGACCCGCCCTCAGCTCCACCTCTCTTCCCTTTTATGGAATTGTCTGGGCTTGACGGAACCTGTGACACGGTCAAAATGGCGGTGGTGGCCACCTCCCATTTAGCCTCAAAAACGTGTTATTGGAGCCTATGGAAACCCATTGTCCAATATTTATATGTCGATGTCTGTGATAAGTGCTATATAAATAAAATCTACTTATTTACTAACTTACTACAGAAATTTTACAGAAATCTCCATAGCAAACATTATAGAATAGAATCGCATAGACTTTACTGATGCCACAGTGGGGAATTCACTCGTTGCAGCAACACTGCCTGGTGTACGTGCAGATGAGAGAGGAGCTGTGCTGATAAGACAACTATTATCTTTCAGCGTTTACTAGTATAAATAAAGTGGGTCCAGATGTTCAATGTAAAGCCACAGAACAGCCTGAGTTAAATCAATATATCAGCCAGCAGGTTACAAGGGTACAAACCAACAACTGAAGTAGTCAACAGAGTTTTCTGCTTCAATGTGTGTGTATGCGTTACACTGTTAAAAGTGTTGGTTACTAAAGCTTCCCCAGGTCTATCCCTATTGTTTTTTGTTTTTTGGGAGATACTGTCCAGATGAACTGTGTTGCTGTGTACTGGCTGAATTAAATAACCCCTGCTGCATGAGGTTGATCTCTTAGTTTTTACACGGAAAAGAGCCAACGTCACCATGGAAGCTGTTGCAACCTTCTTGCTTGTGCTGATTTACCTGTCTAACTGTCGTGGTAAGTTTTCACTACATAAAATATTTTGTAAAAAACATCAAAACTGCATGGAGTGCTTCTAGGGTGTGAAGCAGTTGTGAGTACCTCTGGTGCTCTTCAGTTAAGGGGTACAATCATTACAAAAAACAAAAGAAAATGATCTGAGGCGTGCAGGAGGATGAAAATAGAAAGCCCTTAATATTCCATGGCGAATCAAATAAAAACATGTCTACTAGTTTCAGCCACGCTGGCCTTCATCAGGACAAGAAATGTTTGTTTGTCTGCTTACTAGAATAATCAGTTTCAGCTGTTTTGTTGAGCTGACAGGAAGTCACATGATTGGTCTTTCTGGATAATTAAAATAAAAACATTAACATCTAAGTGTAAACATAGTGATCAGTACAAAGTAAGAAGTATTTTAAACTGTAGAAAAATAACCACTGAAAATCTGTTTCACCATTCAAACCTGGATGGCATGTGGCTTTTAAAAGTATTCTCTTTGAAGGAGCTTCTTAAGTCTGTCTCCTCCTCTAATTGTCTTTGATTTGCTCAATACCTGAAATTTTAAGAGTCACAGCTTCCATGATGAATTTCTGTGTGATGTACTGCCATGGGGTATAGAGGATTACCAGCTCTAACTGCATATTTGTGTTCAGCCAGTCTTGTCTTAAGTTTGCGCTTGTTCTCCCTACGTAGAAACAGCCACATGGACATTCAAGTCTGTACACAACAAATGATGTGTTACAAGTGATGAATGAGTTGATGTAAAACCTACGTCCAGAAAAGATGACAGTAAAGCAGTTAGCATTGGTCGTATTATTGCAGTGATAACAATGTCCACTTTTACGATTTCCTTTTCTGGTAGATAGCCAGGTCTTTGGTTGAGGAGAGAGATGACTTTTGACAAGTTTATCATTTAACGTTGGAGCTCATCGGAAGCTAATGGATGGAGCAGCTGGAAGGGCTTCTCTAAGAACACTAGCACTTCTCAACATTTCCCAATGTCTTTCAATAATTCGTCTAATTTTGTAAGCCTGGTCGCGCTAATGTGTTACAAAGAATAGTTGAGTAGAAATTGGTTGATCTTTTTCTTTAGAGGTTAGTTATTGGTCTCTAGGGAGATCTTTTGCTTTATTATATGCTCTGTTAATGGTTCCTTGCTGATAGCCTCTTGCTTTAAATCTCTGGCACATAGTCGCTCGGGAGACTTTCCCAGCACCCTAGGAGTGAAACTAGTGAGTTTGGTGGAGGAAATTCACTGTGTAATGAAAGCTGCTGGAAGCTGGTGGAAATGATGGGTTAATAGAGAATGCTGCCATTGTGTCCTTAAGCAAGACACTTAACTGGCCTTGCCTGCTGGTGGTGGTCGGAGGGACCGGTGGTACCAATGCTCGGCAGGCCTCGCCTCTGTCAGTGAGACCCAGGGCAGCTGTTGCTCATCCCCACCAGCGTGTGAATGTGTGTGTGAGGATGGTGCCTATTACGTCCCTCAGCTCACTAGGAGTATGATGGATATGAGGGAGTAATTAAATTAATGCGTGTGAATGAGAAGAACAAAGTTTGATACTCTTATAAGGGGAGTTTATTGAATGAGCGTAGCTCTCGTCCTAGGAGTAGGGAGAGAGAATAATGACCATCCTAAATAACTGGAATAATGAACAAAGGATCTCTAATAACAAAAAGTGCCAGCTCTTAGGACTGGGATGAATCAGAAGGCGTACTACCAAAGCTCCAACCAAAAGGGTGAGCAGAGTCTCTCCTAAGGAATACAATTTAACACAAAATCTACCTCAGCAAAGTCACTCTGCAACTCTGTTACAGACTGTGAGAACTTTCTGTCTTTTTTTGTGGACAAAGTCAATAAGGTTAGATCTAGCATCTCTCCTTCAGCCTTATCGCTGCCTCTCCCGGCTCCAACCAGGCCCATCATCGTAGATAGCTTTGCTCCTGTTTCTTTGCCTGAGTTGACCAAACTAGTTAACTCTATGAAGCCCTCTGCATGCCCCCTCGACATCTTACCCTCATCTTTGTTTAAAAGTGCTTTTCAGTCCATCTGTCCCAGCGTGCTCTCTATAATTAATGCTTCTCTGGTTTCTGGTCAGGTCCCTGCTTATTTTAAGAACGCTGTAATCCACCCGCTTCTTAAAAAACCGAGTCTCGACCCCTCTCTCCATAGCAGCTTCAGACCCATCTCTAAACTTCCGTTCATCTCCAAGATCTTGGAAAAGGTTGTGGCTAGACAACTCACAGCTGCTCTTGATGAACATAACATCTATGATAGCTTCCAGTCAGGTTTTCGTAGAGCTCATTCTACTGAAACAGCTCTTCTTAGGGTTTCTAATGACCTTCTGACTCGCAGTGATGCAGGGGACTGTTCTGTTCTGGTCCTGCTGGACCTGACTGCAGCCTTTGACACTGTTGACCATCAACTGCTACTGGAGAGGCTGAGGGACTGGGTAGGCCTATCAGGATCTGCTCTTGAGTGGTTCTCCTCTTAGCTGTCTGAGAGTGCTTTCTCAGTGGCCGTCTCCAAGTGTCAGTCCTCCACCACCTCCCTTACCCATGGTGTCCCACAAGGTTCTGTGCTGGGGCCTCTGCTCTTCCTCCTCTATCTGCTCCCTCTTCAGCACATCCTGAGCTCCTTCAAAGGAATCTCCTACCGTCTTTATGCCGATGACATCCAACGGTACATGCCCTTCAAGCCCCATGAGATGTCTAAGCTGCAGCTGTTACACACCTGCTTAGACTCTATCAAAACCTGGATGGCTGGGAGCTTTCTACAGCTGAATGAAGATAAGACTGAGATCCTCATCTGTGCCCCAGACAAGCTGGTTCCCAAAGTCAGAGACTCTCTTGGTCAGCTTGCTTCTCACACCAAACCTTCTGTCAGGAATCTTGGCGTGACCTTTGACCCAGCTCTCACCCTGGATTCTCATGTCAGTTCTCTTGTTCGCTCTTCCTTCTTCCATCTCAGGAACATTGCTAAGCTGAGTCCCATTCTGTCCTGCTCTGAACTTGAGACAGTTCTCCACACCTTCATCTCCTCACGCTTAGACTACTGTAATACTCTTTTCACGTGTCTGAGCAGAACCTCCCTGAACCGTCTACAGGTGGTTCAGAATGCCTGTGCTCGGCTTCTGACCAAGTCCTCCAAACACACCCACATCACCCCGCTTTTCCTCCAGCTTCACTGACTGCCAGTCAACTTCAGGGTTCATTTCAAGATCCTGGTTCTGGTCTATAGGGCCTTACATGGACAAGCACCATCTTACATTGGTGATCTTCTTAGTCCCTACACCCCCAGCAGGTCCCTGAGGTCCAGTGATCAAAGCCTACTGGTTGTGCAGCGCACCAGGCTAAAGACCAAAGGTGACAGATCATTTGCTGCTGTGGCCCCCAGACTCTGGAACTCTCTCCCCCTGAGCCTGAGATCAGTGGACTCAGTGGTCTCCTTCAAAAAGCAGCTGAAGACTCACTTGTTCAAGCTGGCTTTTGTGTGACCTTCTTCACCACTCTCTCTTTATTCTGCTCTCCCCACCTATTCCACCTTCCTCAGGATCCAATGATTTTCCTCTTTCCTATTCACTCTCTCTCTTTCTTAACATTTTTTAAATTACAATTGCCTATTTTTTGCTCATTTTAAATATATTTTTAACTATTTTCTAAATTCTTTTTTATATTTTTACATTTTTGTTTTTGTAAATTGCCTCGTGATTTCTATCTTGAGAGGCGCTATTGAAATGATATTTTCTTCTTCTTCTACTACTTATCTACAATATTGTTGTCTCTAATGCAAACAAAAGGATTCTACTAGTAGCACTCAAAACCACTCAGGTTATCAGAAGCTGAGACTATAAAATCAACACACGAACGGGAGAGAAGAGTGAGAACACTTCCGTGCCCACACTCTTCTGGTTTCTCCCCCCTGAAGCATCTCCTGGTGCTCCCTTTGCTGGAGAGGGAGCAGGCGGGGCTGCAGCTGGGGCCATATAGTGGCCTGAACTGGCAACGTCTGTAACAGTGCCTTAGCGCCTTCTATGAATGAGCTGCCACTAGACTTAGTTTTCATCTTTTCAGGATGGACCTGCACAGCCCCCCCACAACAGCCTTCTGCTGCACAGATTGATGCTGGACAAGGACAAGTGGTGCTGACAGACAGCTCATCAAACGTGTTCTTCCTGAGTGGATCAACTTGGTCCAAACTGGGCTCTGTTCCTCTTAAACACGTCACAGTCGGACCTGCAGGAATCTGGGGAGTCGACTCCTCAAACAAGATCTACAAGTTTGTAGGAGGAGACTTTGTTTCTGTTCATGGTGGGTAGTTTTATTTACAAATATTACAAGTTAGGCTGCATACAGCCAAATGTTTAAATGCTTGTGGATTTTTTTCTGTTTTTCTCTCCAGGTTTATTACAGCAGGTGGATGCTGGAGGTAATAAACAGATAGTGGGAGTGAACAGTGGAAACAACATCTACTGCCTGAAAACTAGCATCACCTCAGCTTATTCACAAACTGGTTCAGTGGACTGGACAGGCTTTGATGGGGCATTGAAGTATTTCAGCTGTGGACCAAATGGATGCTGGGGAGTGAACTCCGCTGATAACATCTATGTTTCTGTAAGCTCCTCTATCTTTTACTTCCAGACAGTTATTCTCTCATCACTGATTTTGACCGCTAATCATGTTTTCATTTGTTAACAGATAGTTAATCCATCTACCTGTGGTAAGACTAGTTGGACACTAGTGCCAGGAGCTGCAAAAATGGTTGAAGTTGGGACTGATGGGAGTGTCTTTGTGGTCAATGCAGTTGGTCAAGTCTTCCAAAGGTAACTCTAATCTGAAAAAGCGTTGTGTCAGCTCACTTTGTCCTTATCTAGGAACTGAATAGGAAGTAATTTGAACTAAAGAAAGAAAGCAAACAGTTGTGGCAGTTTTCATTGAATTTCTGTAAATCCTTAATTTTAACAATTCTTATTTAAGGCAGTAAGAATATAAGTTAGCTTGTAGTTCAAATCGGTAAATAATTTATATCTGTGGTAACATTTGTAATTAGTTGTAAACCTTTGGAGCCTCCCATAAATTAGGAAGATTAAGAGCACGTTGCGGAGTGGTGGACTTTTTTTTTGTCAGATGTCAGCTAGGAGGGTTTCTCGAAATTATTCTTTGGATTGCTTTATAGACTCGATGGTTTGGTTTAGGCACCAAACAGCAGGTCAGATTACCTACCCTTTGGGAGTCCTTGGAGGAGGTACTGGAGAGTGTTACTTCTTGTAGTTCCCTCGTTCTCCTGAGGGACTTCAATGCTAACATGAGACCTGGATAGGTGTAGGAATGCCACCCCGATCTGAGTCCAAAAGTTGTCCAGATGTGCTCTTGGCACCTAGCCTGGCAAGCCAGTCTTTAGTCTGGCCATGCTCCATTGACGGCTCTCGGTTGTGGGGCGGGTTCTACCGTTGTCTTTCAAATGATCTCCGCATTCCACTGGACAATGAATGTGACATACTCTTGTTTCACTCTGTTGCATCATCCCACCCACCAGGCATATAGAGTGCCCTGATTGGCCCACAAAGCGGATAAAGCTCTGTGATTTGTTCACTAAGCAGATAGAGCACTATGATTGGCCCACCATTATGGACCAATCACAGCTCTTTATGTGTTTGAAACCCCTCTAGCGAGCTGTGATTGGCCAGCCAGAGTCCTGGTAGGAGCTGCTGAGGTTCCAATGGAGCATGCCTAGACCATTCTTTGCAAAGCAATAATTTGGTCTGGTTCACTAGGCTACTTGGCACCAGCATACCTTATGCAATAGCTCAATGATCAACTTTGTTGTTGTCTCATCTGATCTGCGGCCGCATGTCTTGGACACTCAGATGAAGAGAGGGACGGAGCTGTCAACTCACTACCTGGTGCTGAGTTGACTTCAGTGCTGGGAGAGAAGAACGTCTGGCGGAGTCTCTTGACAGCTCCCACCTCCAACTGAACCTCAAACACATCCCGAGGGAGGTTCTCAGCTCAATAATGTCAGAGAAGGAGAAATAGCCGGCTGTTACTTCAACTTTAGGACAAAACTACCAGAGTCCCGAAAAGAAAAACACCTTTTGAAGTCACGGAAAACCAAAGACGTTTGGACAGGCGTGCTTTCTAAGGTTGCTGTTGTTTTAGAATCCAGGAAACAGCAAAGAACATCTTAGTCTTGACTAGTAGAAACTTTCAATTGCAACTATGTTCTCCTCCAGCTGACCTCTACTTCCTGATTCAGGTGATTCCAAGTAATCAAGTCTCCTCACTTTCTTTCTACAGAACTGGCATCACTGAATATCTTCCACAGGGTATGAATTGGGCTCAGCTTCCAATTTGTCTGCCTGTCAAACATGTCAGCTACGACCTGGAACGCCTGTGGGTTCTGACGGAGATTGGTTTGATCCTGAAGTGTCGGCAGTAACAAGTTATCTCGAGTAGTAGTTTTTTTTCTTGGTGTTTTATAATATCTGTAAATCTGCCTCTCTTCTCCAGTCTAATAGTAGCCCATAATCAGAGTGGTGATACAAAAAAGATGACACAAGGTTGGCATTAGACAAACTTCTGATCACTGTTGAAATGGGACGTATCAAAACCAAATCAAAGGTTTTAACAGCCAACTTACACTCGAAATGGAAACAATAAAATAATGTACTAAGATACTTTTTTTTGTTAACAGTTACTTTTTCAAACAGGACAAGATGTTATATTTGAACTAGGGGTGGGAATTTAACATTTAAATTATAATTTATTAGAAAAAAACGACACGTTTAAAAAGTTATAATTTGAGCCCAAGCGTCCCCCAATTAGTGGAAGAAAAAGTTTAGAATCAAAATGCATGCCCTAAATGTCAATATATATCAACAAGCTGCACATCTAAAAAAAAAAAAAGCAACAGAGCCTGGGCTCCAAGACCATATTGTCATGTTCTGCGGGTGGAGGTGGCAGACCATGTGTGGTGGTGGGTTCCAGGAGGCAGAAGATCAGGCAGACGGATGAAAAAATAAAGACATTTATTTGTAGACTGGGAGTGACAGGACGAACGAACATGCACAAACGACAATGAACCGACAAAGACAGCAACAAGGAGGGAGGTATAAATACACAAGGGAATCAGGAACACATGGGCAGAGTAATCAGGGACAGGTGAGAACAATTAGGCTAATAAGGGCAGGAGAGACACAGTCAGGGAGGCCGGGGTGGATCATGACAGTACCCCCCCCCCCCCCCCCCCCCCCCAAGGGGCGGATACCAGACGCCCACAAGCCACAGAGCACAGGAGACACAGGGACGAACGATGACCAGACCAGGGCACACATGACCAGGGAACACAGAAGACGAGACCAGGGAACAAACACAGTCCACGGCTGCGGAGCAGGGGCCTCTAAGATCAGGCGGCACTCCGTCTTACGACCAACAGACGTTTCCACGAACTCAGACCAGGGACGCGGAGCAGGGGCCTCTCAGATCAGGCGGCACTCCGTCTTACAAAGGGTCTCTTGAGCTCAGACTGGGAAACTCGGACTCGAAGGCACAGGGACTCAAAGACTTGGCACAGGGACTCAAAGACTTGGCACAGGGACTCGAACACTTGACTGGGACTCGAACACTTGACTGGGACTCGAACACTTGACTGGGACTCGAACATTTGACTGGGACTCGAACACTTGACTGGGACACGAAGACTTGACTTGACACGAAGACTTGACTTGACTTGACACAAAGACTTGACTCACGAAGACTTGACTTGAGACACGAACACTTGACTTGACTTGAGACACGAACACTTGACTTGACTCACGAAGACTTGACTTGACTCACGAAGACTTGACTTGAGACACTAACACTTGACTTGACTTGAGACACGAACACTTGATTTGACTTGAGACACGAACACTTGACTTGACTCATGAAGACTTGACTTGACTCACGAAGACTTGACTGGACTTGAGACGCGAACACTTGACTTGGACTCGAACACTTGACTTGACTCACGAAGACTTGACTCACGAAGACTTGACTTGACTCACGAAGACTTGACTTGACCACTGGACACCAGGAACACTGAGACAAACTGCAGCAGCAGGCGTGGGACCCAGCAGGAACTGCCGCGTGGAGAACCTGCAGGCACAGAACCTGCAGGCGTGGACCAGGAAATGGCTGAGCAGCGAGAGCGACGTGCGGAAGCCCAGCTCGGCGGCAGGTACTCGACATCCAATCAGAGCAGGTGCACATCCTGATCTGCTGGGACCATCGGCGGAGGCTCGGGTGAAGGGAAGCCGGAGAAGAGCGGGGAGACCAGCCCTACTACACCGGAGAACAATGACGTGCGTAGGGGGTGTAACTCCCTTGAGGCTCCAGGATCCGCCGGAGAAGAGCGGGGAGACCAGCCCTACCACACCGGAGAATAATGGCGTGCGTAGGGAGCGCAACTCCCTTGAGGCTCCAGGATCCGCGACTTCAGGAGAAGAACGTGACGGGGCAAAAACGGCAGGAGGTGAATGACCCTGACCACCCCGAAGACAAAGTAGGATGCGCCAGGATCTCCCAGAGGACTTCGACCACCCTGAGAACAGGTAGGATGCGCCGAACACAAAACTCCAGGCCAGAAATCACCCTCTGCTGAAAGGGAAAAAAAGAAAAAATAATCCTCCAGAAGCAGGTGTTAGCTCACCACAGGTCCAGGTTTGGTCGGTTCATTCTGTCATGTTCTGCGAGTGGAGGTGGCAGACCATGTGTGGTGGTGGGTTCCAGGAGGCAGAAGATCAGGCAGACGGATGAAAAAATAAAAAGACGTTTATTTGTAGACTGGGAGCGACAGGACGAATGAACATGCACAAACGACAATGAACCGACAAAGACAGCAACAAGGAGGGAGGTATAAATACACAAGGGAATCAGGAACACATGGGCAGAGTAATCAGGGACAGGTGAGAACAATAAGGCTAATCAGGGCAGGAGAGACACAGTCAGGGAGGCCGGAGCGGATCATGACACATATAAGCTTCTTTTTTTTACATGCTCCAAACACAACTAAAACTACAATTAAATTAATTATGACAAATCGCTCTTCATGAAGAAAAGAAAGAAAGAAAAAAATCTACTTTTTTACTGTTGTGTTTGGTAGTAGGTAGAAACTTTATTCATATGAAGTTTATCACAGCAGGGGGAACAAGCACACACACCGCATTCATCTTTTAACTCTTAGCAGAACTTCCCCTGAACTCTACACTACACCTCTCTTTAGCAGTGCTCTCCTGCCACCTAGTGTTCAGTTCAGAACATTTACAATGTTCCATGTCCATTTGCACTTCATCAACAACACATATACTAATATTTACACATCCCAATAAATCTGACAATGGTTACCTTTAAAATGAGACCAAGGTAATCAAACAGAGCTTGCGGTTACAGAAATGTTCTCATTAAAGTAAGGGTACGGCATCTGTGCCTCGCTAAAATAATTTTTATTTAAAACATTGCATGGGGCAAATTGTCTTGAATGATTAAAATGCAATTAGTCAAGACTAATTAAAAACATTTGATTAATTAGATACATTTCTCACCCCTAGTTTGAACATTATCAAACCAGTGCTTAAAATTCTTAGATGATGCCAAATGACATTCTTAAAAAGCCTCTTAGGTCAAGCTCTAACTATAATTATGACCTGGGTTCTATATATTTTTGAGTTGTCTCGATTTTTTACTTTGGGTTTAAATTCCTAAAAAAATGTATTTAAATCAAAACTTAAAAACTTATATTTTCATCAGAATCACTTTGAATGAAAAATGAGTTGTGCAAAAGACAAAAAACAATAATCATCGATGGGTCCGAAGATTCGCAGAGGCTTCATAACGCATGATTGACCTTTGACCTCAGCACAGGCTGAAGCAGACACTTATTACAGATGAATGTAACTGAGTTCCTGCTGTAATATGACCAACAGATTCTTTCCTCTGAGGAAGAGTTGGGATATAAAACTGCACTTAATACTTCCATATTACAGCAGTTTATGAATCTCTGTAATCATTATTGTCATGTGTTTTATAATAATCATCTTTCTTATCAATAAAAAAGTCCAACATTTTCTTAGATTAGAAATTAAAGGTTTATGAAAAACATTTGTTCTTAAATTGTCACTTTATTAACTACAATGTTTTGTTATATTTGTCTCAGCTCGTCACATCGGTTGTGTCTGCTACACCAGAGGACAGAATTCCAGTTTCTGAACCAGTTTATCTGAACTGATCAGCCTGAGAATTTCCTCTGAACTTGATGTCTCAGATCTTCACAACAATCTCCATCACAAAGGACTACATAGTGGATGAGAGCCTGCCATCTACTGGTTGGATTTAAGAATACCCACCGTCTCTAACCCTAAAGTTCTTCTGGGACAACCCATCTGCTGGGACTTCTGGGGGACAAAAGTCTTCCACCTACAGCCTTGATCCAATCAAGGAGCCTGTTCTGTGTTCTGGTGGTAAACCTGAACGTAAATATTTGTTCTGACTTTAAGGTCAGCCTGGTGTTCTCCACCAGTCTAATCAATTCATTAATTTTAATCAGGCCAAGGTTCATAATTTAGTCTTATTTTCTCAAAAATAAACCATTCTGAATTCATTTTCATGTATGTATAGTGACCTAAAATACATAAATATAATTTTACTTACCAAAAAAAAAAATGAAGTGGAGACTCCTTGGATGCTCTATTAGTGCAATTAATGCCACAGCAAGTCCTTTTGTCCAACAATTGCACAAATAATATCCAAAAAAAAAAAAAAGACTACACAAGCACAGAGACTCAAAATCCCAGAACAGTCTCCAGGCCAGACCGAGGCTCTACTGAGGCCTTTCCACGGAGCTAGCTCTGTGGTCACGTGGGTCTGATGCTCATTAATTATACAGAATTTTAGGCTTTTAATACACTTAAACAGAAGAGTGAGAAAAAAATTCACCCCCCTCAGAGTTGTCATGAGTGTAAACTAGATAATTTAAACAAAAAACATGTTTTGGTACCATGCTGTAAACATGTTTATTTCTGCTGTGAAATTGGTATTTTTAACATGGGAGTCAATGAGGATTTGCTCGCTTCTGACACCAGCCCCCAGCGGATGAGGGTGGAACTGCAATTTTTGGTACTTCCGGGATTGCTTCAATTTTTGAGCCGCATTGTGGGGGCTTGATCACAGACAGAAAATTACAAAGTGCTTCACATAGATCAAAACAAAACAACAAAACAAAACAATAAAGATAAGAATGATCTTAAAACAGAAATAAAGTAAAATCAGATAAACAAAGTAATAAAATTGGTTCCGGTTATGGCGCGAGGCTGAACGGACGCATGTGAGAGCTCCCGTGAACAACTATGCAAAGTGACCTGTCTAGTACCTGTATTCGATTTTAAAAAACCTCTCTAATATATAACCAGTGAATGTGTGGCTGAGATGGCGCCGAAATCGGACAAAAAGACACTAAGAATGGCGAAGAACGAGCCGGGCCCAGACCCATGTGAGGCATCTGCGGTGGCAAATGCTAGCGACTCTTCAGAAGCTGGTAGCTCAGACCGCCTGCCGGAGGCTAGCAGCTCAGACTTTATACTATCAACACTTCAAACGATGAGAGACGACTTCATATCGAGGTTTGACGGACTCCTACAGGCAATACAGGGAGTCCAAACAGAGCTCAAGGCGATGGCAATACGAGTCACGGAGGCGGAAGGTAGAATAAGCACCAACGAAGATTACATTACTTCTATTCAAGCTGAGAACGCGGACATGAAAGCTATTGTCAGAGACCTGACGCTTAAAGTTGATGATTTAGAAAACCGAACTCGCCGATCCAATCTTCGTATTTTGGGTATTCCTGAAGGTAAAGAGAAGTCAGACGCCTGTGGATTTCTCGAGAGTTGGCTGCCGGAGGTGTTTGGTGCAGAAACATTCCCCCGACCTGTGCAAATCCAACAAGCCTACAGGCTGGGACGTGTCGGTGAAACAGCAGGAGCTGGAGCGTCCAACCCCCGACAGGCTACTTGACCCCGTGTGATGTTGGTGAAACTTCTGAATTATGCCGACAAAACACGGATAATGAACGCAGCACGACTTAAAGGTACCATACTTTTGGACAATCAGAAAATAATGTTTTTCCCAGATGTGTCGCCTGAATTACTCAAGAGGCAAAAAACTTTTGCTGCGGTGAAGAAAGCTTTGGCCTCTCTTTCCATCCCTTCTCTGAGATATGGAATTGTGCATCCTGCGAGGCTCCTGATTACCTACAAGGGAAAACGTCACAACTTTGATGATGCAGCTGCAGCAGAGAGGTTTGTGCAAGAACTAAGAAACCAACAGCAGTAATGGTGACTTACTAGATGAACAGATTAAGACTATCATTTAAGGCTACTGCTCAGCTCTGTGTTGGAATGATAAATCAATATATGTTTGGTATTGAAACTCAGGATACTTGTGCAAGGTTAATGTGGAATTTTGAATGGGGGCCCCGTGGTCTACTTAGCCTGCTGCTCCTCCTATGCAGAGGATCGGCACAGCTCCATGGCAAGGCTCAGAACAGAGCCTAATCGGATGCAGATTAGGTCAGGGAGGGTGGGGGAATGTTTGAGGGGGTTTCAGGTGTTTTTTTTTCTTTTTCTTTTTCTTTTTTTATTTCTCTCCTGCAAAGTCACTTTATATCCTGTCATCTATGTTGTATGTTACTTATAGATAGCTCAAGTGATGACTGAGATTCAATTTACATCATGGAATGTCAGAGGTCTCAATAAATTTATTAAATTAAAACAGGTTATGAATCGACTCCAACAACTGAAAAGGAAAATTATATTTATTCAAGAAACCCACCTGATTAAGGAACATGTGATCAGAGTCAGCAGAAGGTGGCCAGGCTGGGTGTTTTCTGCTTCAGCCAGCTCTAATGCTAGAGGGGTTATAACACTTATACATAGATCCATTCCTTTCAAACTTGTAAATGAAATTGGAGACAAATTCGGGAGATATATTATTATTGAATGTGAGATCTCGTCTGTTAAAATAAATTTGGTGAATATCTATGGGCCTAACAATGACAATCCTGAGTTTTTTAGACAACTGTTTATGACACTAGCAACTTTATCGGGTCATTTCATAATAGGTGGAGACTTTAATTGCACATTGCAGCCTAACTTGGATAGATCCACTGGAATTGATATGTCCCATTCTAATACTAGAAAAGAAATACTCCAATTGATTAAGGACTTTAATCTGGTAGATATTTGGAGGTCTAAAAATTTAACCCAGCAATCTTATTCTTGCTACTCTGGTGCCTCTAGAAGCTTCTCTAGAATTGATTACTTTTTGATTTCATCTGACCTGATTTCTATTACTACAGAATGCTGGTATGATTGCATCCTTATTTCTGATCATGCTCCACACTCTTTTCTTTTAAGAGTTACAAACTCAATAATACGTCCTAACCAATGGCGTTTACAGCCTAAATGGCTTAGAGACCCAGGCTTTATTAAATTTATAGGTGAACAAATAGATCTGTACTTTGATAAAAATACTGATGAAACATCTGCCTCAATAAGGTGGGAAGCTTTTAAAGCATTCCTGAGAGGTCAAATGATTAGCTATACGAGTTTTAGAAATAAAAAGGAGACAGTGCAAATGGCTAAATTAGAAAAATTAATAAAAGAAAAAGAAACAAAGTTCTTCCAAAACCCAAGTGGCACATTGACTGCTGAACTTAATCAATACAAAGCAGAATATAACCTGCTTTCTACTAGAAAAGCTACAACAAGTCTTCTCAAACTAAAACAATCTTACTATGAGCAGGGAGAAAGGGCTGGAAAATTATTAGCTTGGCGAATCAAACAGGTACAGAGTGAGAGGGTAATAAACTCGGTCATGATGGAAGATGAGGTGTTGACTACTAATTAAATAGAAATTAATGATACGTTTCGAACGTTCTATGAAAAACTTTATGCATCTGAATATGACTCTTCCTCACAGAAAGATTTCCTAGACTCAATCGATTTTAACACCGTGGAGAATGAAGCCTTGGCAACGTTAGAAACGGATCTAAGTTTGCAAGAACTATCAGAAGCCATAGCAAATTCGCCTAGTGGAAAAGCGCCTGGACCTGATGCAATTCCAATTGAAATATATAAAATTTTTAAAGTTAAGTTAATTC
Organism: Nothobranchius furzeri; assembly: GCF_043380555.1. Classification (NCBI taxonomy): domain Eukaryota; kingdom Metazoa; phylum Chordata; class Actinopteri; order Cyprinodontiformes; family Nothobranchiidae; genus Nothobranchius; species Nothobranchius furzeri. Next base: position 58,281,098 of record NC_091741.1, on the reverse strand, counting down.
TTCCTTTGCTCGAAATGTTTAAAGAATCTTATAACAGGGGTTTACTCCCTACGTCACTAAACACGGCAATGATTTCGTTGATATTAAAACCTGGAAAGGCACCCACTCATTGTGGATCTTATAGACCAATATCACTACTCAATAATGATTTAAAAATTTTGTGTAAAGCTTTGGCAAGCAGACTAGAGGAGCTCATTCCCTGCATAGTTCACCCAGACCAATGTGGATTTGTGCGAGGCCGCTATGGTCTCCATAATATAAGAAGACTTCTCAATATTATATATGAGAAAGCAGGCTCTCTAGACCACTCAGTCCTATCTTTAGACGCTGAGAAAGCGTTTGACAGGATAGAGTGGGAATATTTATTTGAAGTTCTGCAGAGGTTTGGTTTAGGTCCGAATTTTCTTAAATGGATTAGACTTTTATATTCCAACCCACAGGCCAAAATAATGACTAATGGACTGTCATGGCGGGCGGCAATCTTTTGACCCACGACATGCAGAATCACCACACAGGAACCGGTAAGTAAGTAAAACGACTTTATTATGTACTGAAGGGCAACGAGGGGAACAGACGACGGGCAGGCTGGCAGCAAGATTTCAGGATGGAACTCTGAGGAGGGAGACAAAATGAGTATATGGAGGAATGACGGAGAATGATATTGGGAGTGGAGCTTACTGATTGCAGTAGTGGTGAGAACCTCCGGAGGGACTGGTCAGGTCCGGGTGAGCAGGAAAGCTCCAGAAGGTGATGGGACTGTTGGTCCAGAGAGTAGGTAGGAGCAGCGGTTTGGTGGAGGCTGGTGAGCGGCTGAGAGCGAGCGGCCAGGGGAGGAGACGGCGTGATCTGGTGTGCAGGAGTCCAAGCTGGTTATGGAGGTGGTGGAGTGTGAAAGAGAAACCTGGAGCAGAGCAGGGGAGGATTATCAGGGTTTCTTCTGACGACAGAAATCAAGCAGAGCTTCAAATACAGGTTAGTGACTAGGAACTAGAAATTTCACAGGATCAAGACAGGTTAAGGCTAGAGCTACCCAAGATAGAGTAATCATCCGGCGAAGTGAAGTGCCACACTGCTCCTTAAATCCCCTGGGCCGTAATGACTGGATTGGCTGCAGCTGGAGACTCTCAGACTCTCAGACACGCCCACCTGAAAACAATGCTCAGAAAATACAGGTGAAATGCAGGAGGCTCACCACGGACCGTGACAGTACCCCCCCCTCAACGGGCGCCACCCGGCGGCCGAGCAGAGGAGGAGGAGGCGGAGGAGGAGGCAGCCCGAGAGGCCTCGAAGTCCCTGATGAGATCCGGATCCGTTATGAAGGATCGAGGAACCCAGGAACGATCCTCCGGACCATACCCCTCCCAGTCCACCAGGTACTGGAGGCCCCTGCCTCGGGGACGGACGTCGAGGAGACGGCGGACCGGGTAAACCAGGCCACCGCCGACGAGCCGGGCAGGTGGAGGAGGAGCAGGGGCAGGACACAAAGGACTGGACAGAACAGGTTTCAGCAGGGAGACATGGAACACAGGGTGGACACGCATGGACGGAGGCAGGGCCAGGCGGACAGCGGAGGGACTAATGACGTCAGTGATCGGATACGGACCAATGAACCGCGGAGCCAACTTCTTGCTGGTGTCCCTCAACCGGATGTCCCTGGTGGAGAGCCAGACCTTCTGCCCAGGGACATACACAGGAGCAGGTCGCCTGTGGCGATCTGCCAGACGGCGGTTGCGGTCAGCTGTCCGTTGAAGGGCCGCCGTGGTCTGAGCCCAGGTGCGCCTGGCACGGCGAATGAACTGGGGGGCTGTGGTAGGAGGGTCCTGACTGGATGGGAACAGAGGGGGCTGGTAACCTAGAATGGTTTCGAATGGGGACAAACCTGTAGATGCAGAGGTGTGAGCGTTGTGTGCGTATTCCACCCAGGGCAGTTGGGAACTCCATCCCGAGGGGTTGGATGAACACACGCATCTTAACATAGCTTCGAGCTCCTGATTCATCCTCTCACATTGTCCGTTCGTCTGAGGATGGAACCCGGAGCTCAGGGCGACACAGGCCCCCAGGTGGTTTGCAAAGTCTTTCCATACACGGGACAGGAACTGAGGACCACGGTCAGATAAGATCTCTGCAGGAATACCATGGAGACGGAAGACATGTTTGATTAGTAGACTGGCAGTTTCGGCAGATGTTGGGAGAGACTTAAGAGGAACCAGGTGACAGGACTTAGAGAATCGATCGACGATAGTGAGAATGACTGAAAAACCATTAGAGGGGGGTAGACCAGTAACAAAATCCAAAGCTATATGAGACCAGGGGCGAGTGGGTACCGGAAGTGGGTTGAGAAGACCAGCTGGGGGTTGATTACTGCATTTGTTTCTGGCACAGATGGAACAGGCACTGATGTATTCACGGACGTCTTTGTACATTGAGGGCCACCAGAAGGTTCTACGGATTAAAGCCAGTGTACGGCCAACCCCAGGATGGATAGAGAATTTAGCTGTGTGGGCCCAATGTATCAGATCACCACGAACCCGGGTAGGGACATATACCTTGTGTGGTGGACCGGTACCTGGATCGGGTTCAGTCTGCTGGGCATCCTGAACTTTCTTTGTGATGTCCCAATCTACAGCGCCCACTATGCAGGATGGTGGCAGAATAGGGGCTGATTCGGGGTCTTTGTCGGGTGAATACAGTCTGGACAGGGCGTCAGGTTTAGTGTTCTTCGAACCGGGTCTGAAAGAGATGAGAAAGTGGAAACGGGAGAAAAACAGGGACCAGCGGGACTGTCGAGGATTCAATCTTTTAGCCTCCTTTAAATATGCCAAGTTTTTATGGTCGGTCCAGATGATGATAGGGTGTTCCGCTCCCTCCAGCCAGTGTCGCCACTCCTCCAGGGCCAGTTTAATGGCCAACAGTTCCCGATCCCCGACATCGTAGTTCCTCTCAGCTGGGGAGAGGCGGCGAGAGAAGAAAGCGCATGGGTGGAGACGGTGATCTGAGGGGGAAACCTGTGACAGCACAGCACCAACACCAGAGTCAGACGCGTCAACCTCCAGGGTGAACTGGGCAGAAGTGTCAGGACGGGTCAGAATAGGTGCTTGCGTGAATTTGTCTTTTAGGGCTTGGAAGGATTCTTCAGCAGAGGGGGACCAAATAAAGGGTTTATTAATGGATGTGAGCTGAGTGAGTGGGGCGGCAGTCTGGCTGTAGTTTTTAATGAAACGACGGTAAAAATTTGCAAAACCTAAGAAGCATTGAAGCTGCTTGCGTGTGGTGGGAGTAGGCCAGGAGAGAACTGACTTGATCTTTTCTGGATCCGTCTTCAACCGCCCGCTCTCAAGGATGAAGCCGAGGAACTTAACTGAGGGTACGTGGAACTCGCATTTCTCTGCCTTTACATAGAGCCGGTTCTCCAGTAGGCGTTGAAGTACACATCTGACATGTTGTCGGTGTTCAGCAGGGGATCTGGAGAAAATAAGAATGTCATCCAAATAGACTGTGACAAACTGGTTGAGGTAGTCACCAAGAACAGAATTGACCAGGGATTGAAACACTGCGGGGGCATTTGTGAGACCAAAAGGCATGACTAAATACTCAAAATGACCAAGGGGAGTCTTGAACGCCGTTTTCCATTCATCGCCCTCTCTGATTCGGACGAGATGGTAAGCATTGCGTAGGTCGAGTTTTGTGAAAATGGTAGCATCTTGAACAGGTTCGAATGTGGATGACAGTAACGGAAGAGGATATTTGTTTTTTACTGTAATCTGGTTGAGCCCTCTGTAATCAATGCAAGGTCGAAGTGAACCATCCTTCTTAGTTACAAAAAAGAATCCTGCTCCTAATGGTGAAGTTGATGGTCTGATGATACCAGATGCTAGGGATTCGTTAATGTAGGTGGACATGCTGAGCTGTTCGGGTTTGGATAGGTTATACAACCTGCTGGATGGAAGTGTTGCGCCCGGCAGGAGATCGATGGCACAGTCGTAAGGACGGTGAGGAGGTAGAGATGAGGCTCGGTCCTTACTGAACACAAGGGCGAGGTCATGATACTCCTTTGGTACTTCAGACATGTCGGGAGGAACTGGGGAATCGGCTGTTGGTGCTGAACAGATAGGTGGAGCAGAACGAAGGCAGTCAGTTAGGCAGTGTGAGCTCCAAACAGTAACTCGGGATGTTTTCCAATTTATTTGTGGGTTGTGCTTAACCAGCCAATCATATCCTAAGACTACGGGGGAGTGAGGAGATGGAAAAACAAAAAACGAGATACTTTCCTGGTGGTTGCCTGACACCAGCAAGCTGACTGGCATGGTCTGGTGGGTTATGGTAGTGAGAGAGTTGCCATCCAGGGATGATGCTCGCAGAGGAGTCGGAAGGAGAATAGTGGGAATGTCCAGATCTTGAACGACTGATTGGTCCAGCATGTTACGTTCGCATCCAGAGTCTACTAAAGCCTTCAACACACGACTTCTTTGATTACACACCACAGTACAAGGAAGCAAACATCGGGAGTTTGAGCCACCATTACCACCCACCAGTAATCCCGGAACTACTGGTGGGCTTGCCCTTTTACCCGCAAGCCACAATTTGAGATTCTGTGCCCTGATTGACCACAGTAAAAACAAAGATTAGCGGAGAAACAACGTTGCCGCTCCTCCTGACTCAGCTGGGTTCTGCCGATCTGCATAGGCTCGTCTCCTGAGGAAGATGCGACTGGTGGCTGAGGGGTTCTGGTTTGAGTTAGCGGTGGAAATGACATTCTAGAGCCCTTAGAACGCTCCTTGAGACGCTTTTCAATCTTTATGGCCAAGGTAATAAGGGTTTCGAGGTCAGGAGGTTCCTGGCATAACGCCAACTGATGCTGGAGGCGATCATTTAACCCCTGGGTAAATGCTCCCAGTAACGAACCACAATCGAGGGAGGAAGTTGCTGCCAGCGTGCGAAATGCTATGGCGAAATCGGCTACTCTTTGAGTTCCCTGGCGGAGATTCCACACTTTTTTGGCTACCTCAGCTGGGGTCTCTGAGTGATCGAACGTTTGCTTGAATTCAGCTAGGAAATGTGAAAGTGGACCACGCAGAAAACTAACGTCATGGCTCCTGGCTTCAGCCCAATCTAAAGCCTTACCCCGGAGTAAACCGATAATATAGGAAATCTTAACTGAATCTAACATGAAAGCTTCAGGAGATCTTTCAAAAGCCAACTGGCAATTAAACAGAAAACCACGGCATTTGCCGAACTCACCGGAATAGATGTCTGAAGGAGGCGAGTTGGGTATCCGGAAGTTTACAGTAGGGGGCGGAACCGGAAGTACGGACGGAGGAGAAACGGGAGGCTGAGCAGAAGGTTCCGAGGGAGTTAAGCGTGTAGTGAGATTACGTAACATTGTGTCCATCTGGAGTATTCGTCGGTGAGAGTCGGAGACTTGCTCCAGTAAACCATGGATGGCGTGTTCATGGCGTGTGAGAACCTCAGAAACAGCGAGCGGAGCACTAGTGGACGGGTTGGATTCTGCAATGGGATCATTGTTATGGCCGGATGATTCTGTCATTGCGGGCGGCAATCTTTTGACCCACGACATGCAGAATCACCACACAGGAACCGGTAAGTAAGTAAAACGACTTTATTATGTACTGAAGGGCAACGAGGGGAACAGACGACGGGCAGGCTGGCAGCAAGATTTCAGGATGGAACTCTGAGGAGGGAGACAAAATGAGTATATGGAGGAATGACGGAGAATGATATTGGGAGTGGAGCTTACTGATTGCAGTAGTGGTGAGAACCTCCGGAGGGACTGGTCAGGTCCGGGTGAGCAGGAAAGCTCCAGAAGGTGATGGGACTGTTGGTCCAGAGAGTAGGTAGGAGCAGCGGTTTGGTGGAGGCAGGTGAGCGGCTGAGAGCGAGCGGCCAGGGGAGGAGACGGCGTGATCTGGTGTGCAGGAGTCCAAGCTGGTTATGGAGGTGGTGGAGTGTGAAAGAGAAACCTGGAGCAGAGCAGGGGAGGATTATCAGGGTTTCTTCTGACGACAGAAATCAAGCAGAGCTTCAAATACAGGTTAGTGACTAGGAACTAGAAATTTCACAGGATCAAGACAGGTTAAGGCTAGAGCTACCCAATATAGCGTAATCATCCGGCGAAGTGAAGTGCCACACTGCTCCTTAAATCCACTGGGCCGTAATGACTGGATTGGCTGCAGCTGGAGACTCTCAGACTCTCAGACACGCCCACCTGAAAACAATGCTCAGAAAATACAGGTGAAATGCAGGAGGCTCACCACGGACCGTGACATGGACTTGTTTCCGCACCTTTTAATTTAAAACGAGGAACAAGACAGGGCTGTCCCCTTTCCCCATTGCTATTTGTTTTGGCCATTGAGCCTCTCGCTATGGCCATTCGCAAACGAGGGAACATAACAGGAATAAAAACTAATAATATGGAACACAAAATTTCCTTGTATGCAGATGATATTATATTATTCTGTGCTAATTTAAATAGATCACTCCCAAACTTACATACCTTGATAACAACTTTTGGTACTTTTTCAGGTTACAAAGTAAATAATGACAAATCAGTAATAATGTTCCTATCTGTTAAAGAGAGACTAAATCCCCCAATCAAAACTTCTTTTTCCACCTCAAAATATGGGTTTTTGTACTTAGGAGTTAAAATTACCCCTACAATAGAAGAAATCATCTCAGCCAATTATACACCTTTAGCAAATATAATTTCCGAACAAATTAATAAATGGACAACACTGCCTATTTCTATGATAGGTCGTATAAATATTTTGAAAATGTCAGTTCTTAATAGGTTTTTATACCTTTTTCAGTCTATTCCACTCTCCCCACCTCTTAGTTATTTTAAATCTTTGAATAAAACATTCACCAATTTTATTTGGAACAATAAACGACCACGACTTAGACTTTCATTATTATATTTACCATATGATAGAGGAGGATTGCAGGTTCCAAACTTATTATGGTACTTCTGGGCAGCTCAAATTAGGATGGGTATGTTTTACTTTGAACCAATAAATAAATCCCCAGCTTGGGTCAATATTGAGGCTCAAAATATTGCAATTTCTCCAAACCTTTATATATATTCATCAAATATAAAGAAATTGTTGAAAGTAACCAAAAACCCATTTTAAAAAAATACAATTAAAATATGGCATGAGGTAGGTAACTGCCTTGATGGGACTAGACAGCTATTCCCTCTTACGCCAATTTTTTGTCACGATGTGTAGCTGGAGATGGTGGACCATGTGTGGTGGTGGGTTCCGGAGGCAGAAGAGCAGGCACGGAGAACGTAAAAACGAATTTAATTACAGAACGGGAACGGCAGGAACAAACACAACGGTGACAACAAACAACAATGATCTGACGAAGGAACAGGAGCAAAAATGTGGTATAAATACACGAGGCTGATTGGGAACACATGGGCAGGTTAACGAGGGACAGGTGAAAACAATCTGGACTAATCGGGGCAGGAGAGAGACACAGTCAAGAGGGAAAGGGCAGATCGTGACAGTACCCCCCCTCAAGGGGCGGATACCAGACGCCCACAAGGCCACACAACACTCGGGACTCGAAGACTTGACTGGGGACTCGAAGACTTGACTGGGGACTCGAAGACTTGACTGGGGACTCGAAGACTTGACTGGGGACTCGAAGACTTGACTGGGGACTCGAATACACTCGGACTCGGAGGACTCGGGGAACTGGGACACGTGGAATCGGGACACAGGAACACTTGACTTGGGACTGACTGGAACACGGGGCACAGGAACACTTGACTCGGGGCTGACTGGAACACGGGGCACAGGAACACTTGACTCTGGGCTGACTGGAACACGGGGCACAGGAACACTTGACTCGGGACACGTAGACTCAGGAACTCGGACACTCGGATACTGGAAACTCGAGCACTGGGTCGGCAGAGCAGGGGCCTCTGATATAGGCGGCACAACTCTGGCTTCTGCGGGCTCTTTGAGTTCAGTCCTGGATGGCAGAGCAGGGGCCTCTGAATTAGGCGGCACAACTCTGGTCCTTGTGAGTTCATGAGCTCTGGTTTGGGCTGCAGTAGCAGGATGCAGAAAAGGCTGCAGCCAGAAGGACCTGCAGGCGTAGGCCCCGCAGGCGTGGACCAGGCAGTGGGTGGGGCTGCAGGAGCGACGTGAGGAAGCCCAGCTCGGCGGCAGGTACTCGACATCTGGTCGGAGCAGGTGCACTTTCCGATTTGCTGGGTTATCGGCGGAGGCTCGGGTGAAGGGAAGCAGGAAAGGAGCAGGAAGACCAGCCCTACCACTCCGAAGAATGCTGGCGTGCGCAGGGGTGTTTGTCTCACCAAAACTCCAGGATCCGCAGCTTCCGTGGGAAAAAACAGGACGGGGCGAAACAGCAGGAGAGGAGAAATGATTCTGACCACCCCGAGAACAGGTAGGATGCGCCAAAATCTCCCAAACGGGCTCGACCACCCCGAAAACCTGTAGGATGCGCCGAAGCCCCTCAGGCCGGAATCTCCCTCCACTGAAAAAGAGAAAAAGAAAAAATAATCCTCCAAAAAACAGATGGTAGCTCACCACGGGTCCAGGTAGGTCAGATCATTCTGTCACGATGTGTGGGCTGGAGATGGAGGACCATGTGTGGTGGTGGGTTCCGGAGGCAGAAGAGCAGGCACGGAGAACGTAAAAACGAATTTAATTACAGAACGGGAACGGCAGGAACAAACACAACGGTGACAACAAACAACAATGATCTGACGAAGGAACAGGAGCAAAACATGTGGTATAAATACACGAGGCTGATTGGGAACACATGGGCAGGTTAACGAGGGACAGGTGAAAACAATCTGGACTAATCGGGGCAGGAGAGAGACGCAGTCAAGAGGGAAAGGGCAGATCGTGACATTTTTGGCAATGAAGAATTCCCTCCAGGGAGAAACGACCCAGGATTTAAAACTTGGTCTCTAAAAGGACTAGCAACAATCTCTGACTTATATAAAGGAAAGAATATGAGAACTTTCCAAGACCTGGTGACTAACTTTAGTATTCCCCCAAAACACTTTTTTAAAGAGCAAGTAACGTCTAAATTAACTTTTTTTTGCTGATGAACTGTATAAATGAGTGTCTAATAGTGTTTTAAATGTGTGCATTCTTTATTTTAGCATTTTGGTGCATTTTCTTTAAAAATTAAAAATTCTGTCTAAAAACCACAGTAATGCGCCACCTTCAGCTGAAAACATAGAATTTGAGTCATTTTGAATAAATTTTAGCCAATGGCTAAAGAGTAAAGTACTACGTAAACCAGTAGAGTACTACGTAGCAGCTCCGTGCCAAAGTTATAAAAGCAACGAGCGTCTCGGCCACGCCCTGTGGCAAGTGGGAGTTGGATTTGCAAGCGAGTGTAGGAGGTCAGCGGTAGTTCAGCATTAGCATATAGCATTAGCATATCCTAGTCTTTAGCATATCTTTTAGTGTTATAAATACTTATTTAGTGTTAGCTTGGCTGTTGTATATTATAGTTTAGTTAGTGTTTGGCTGTTAGTGTAATTGGGAAAGTATTTCGGGTTTAGTGTTCCATATCGTCTTAGTATTGGTGAGTAGGTGTAGTGTAGTATGGTTGCGGTGACTCTGTGGGCATTTTACCCGCGATTCTGCACGTCTCCGTTTGAAGAGGGAGGCTGTGCCCATATCTTCAAGTTAGAAACTTCATTAAATCAAGTCAAAATGGCAACCTTGCCCCACCTGCACCATCAACTTTAGATGAGATTGTGGCTAAATATAAGTCAGGTAAGGGACAGATTTCCATTATATACAATGAGATAATTAAAAGTTCTAAGGATTCATCAATGAGCATCTTCAGAGCCTGGAACTCCGATATGGGTGGAACCATATAAGAGGAAGAGTGGACAGAAACTTGCTCATTAATTAAGACCCAGACTGTTAATACAAACTCCAAATTACTTCAGTACAAATGGATGACCAGACAATATATCACACCAACTAAGTTACATAAGTTCAACCCTGATGTACCTGACACATGTATTAAATGTAAGTCTCAAAGGGGATCCTTATTTCATTGTGTGTGGGAATGTCAACCAATATTACATTTTTGGAAGGAGACTCTTTTAAATATTGGTAAAATAATTAATGAAGTAATACCTGTAGACCCTAAGCTGTGTGTTTTAAACATATATCCTAACAACTTTATCCTTTCTAATTCTAAAAAACATCTTATGGATATTTGCCTATTGGAGGTTAAAAGATGTATTGCACGTTGCTGGAAAAAAACTAACATTTGTGCAACTTCAGACTGGTTGGAAGCTATGACATCCTTTGTGGCTTTAGAACGAATAAGCTATTTTACAAAACATATGTTAGATAAATTTGATGAGATCTGGAAGTTATTTTTTGCTTTTTTGGAAATGGGTAATACAATGTGAAACGACAAAGTAATTTGATATTGTTAATGTATGCATGGGGTGTATGTCTTTTTTTTTCTTTTGTTTTTTGTTTTTTCGTTCTACTTCAAACATACCATGAATTCAGGTTTGCTAACAGAAGGGAAATGAAAATTGGTATTGGGCACAATGTTTTCATGTTTGTGTTTATTTGTATATTTGTGTCACATACTTGTCTCTTCTCTTTTTTTATGATTTGAGTGGAGTTATTTTCATTATATGTGTTGGTACCCAAATGAAGAAAATCAATAAAAAAATTGTAAAAAAAAAAAAGTTATAAAATTATAAAATACCGTAAACAAAATGAAAGATGATTACAAATTTGAGTTAAAAATTAGAAAACATAAAATTCAGGTAAAGTGGAGAGATGCGGTTTGAAAGACCAAGGTCAGGTGGGGGGATGGGATCAACAACAGGGGCTCTTACGGCCACGTACCACCTCTGACCAAGATGAAATGAAGTCGGTTGTCATGGTGCAGAGGGGTCCCAAGCAACGGTGTCTTGGAGCAGAGAGTTTTGCATGGATGTTTGTTTTTCAAACTGACTAACAGGCAGTGAAGGAGGACGAGTTTTAAAACTATCCAGCAGCATTTCCTTCTTTTGCAGTTCAGCAGAGAGTCGTCGTGCATCCTCTTTAAGGTTCTCAATCCTTTTATTTGCTTTAGAAAGCATAAACCTGTCATTGTGGGGCAGAAGGAGAGGGATGGCAAACATTCAAAATAGCTTCAAGGTTGCAGAAAGCTTGCACTTTAGCTTAGCTGCCTCTGTCAGATCAAAAGGATTTGTAGTCTCTTTGTAGGACGAGGAAGTAGAAAAGAGGATTTTTGGACACATGGTGGAATTTGAATATTGTGCTTCTTAAAATCAGCCATTTAAAAGGCCTCACCAACATGGTTAACAGGCAGGAGTTCCTGAGGTGACCTCTACGATCACTCTGATTTCTCTCTAAAGTTGCATAAACAGGCTTTAATGCTGCATCTAGGCATAGACACTCATTACAATTATTGGCTGCACACAACCCAACCGCTGAGGCAGAGTGGTGTAGGGTCACACTGGCACAGCAATATTTGTTTGCCTGCAGGATGAGTGCTTTTTTCCCTTCTGTTGTCAGGGCTCATAACACAGCTTTGTTTTTTTCTCCCCATCTCAACGTCTTATCAGCCATTTTCATCCCATCTGATCTTTGTCTTACGTTCTCCTTGTCTCACCTGAGCTGCACTTCTGAAGCTCTCCCCAGTCTCTGCCTTCTGCCAGATCAATGTCAGCCTTGTGCCAGTAGAAATCCAGAGTTTTGTTCCCTATTGTCGTGAATGAATTCACCTGTTGCATTGGATTAGCTCTATGTGTGCAGCAGTCACGGTGTAGATTTAGGTTTCTCTTGTAACGTGTTGTAAGTGGTTGCTTTTAATAGATTGTCAATAGAATATAAAGGTATTCAATAAAATGTAACATTCCATAAAAATATGGATTATCAATTTTATTGAGCCTTTAATATTCGATCGATGATGAAACTAGGTAATTTGGGTATGCCAGGGAAACAACATTTTAAGTTAATTTGACACAGAGGCAAAAATATATTTTATGAAAATCTATTTATTTCCATGTTTTTACTATCAATGATGATGCAAGGCAAATGATTATAAATGGTGATTCACAGTGATGTTAAATGAGATAATGAATGAACTCCGATGAAACAAGACCTTACAGTTTTAAGAGCTTAGATAAGTGACAACAGTGTGATGTCTGGTTTACAAATTAAATCTGGAATTTTGTTTAATGTGGTTTAACAAGTTATCAAATTAATCTTGACCCATCCGACGCCATTGTAAAGAGCCTACACACCAGTTTAGTGGAAGTTCTCGGGGATCTAGTCAGCAAGCGAAGTGGTCTTGACAAAGCGAGTGAGTGTGCCTGATGTGATCTGATGTGTCTGAAGGTCGCAGGCCCCCTCAGAATATGCACAAATGGTTGAAAGACACTTCCCAGGTGGCTTCTGGCGGACGGTTTCACGTCTGATGAGTTGGCTGTAAATTGAGCAAATAATAAATTATTCTGAAAAAGATGGTTCACATGCCGCAAAAATTATTCCACCAAAAAATCTGGTTTGATTCCCTACAGGCTGGTAATTTAGCATAACCTGGAGCTTTGCAGCAACCTAATGAGCTGGGTGCATGGCTGGAACTGGGGAAATAGGAAGTGATCTCTTAAGAATTGGTTGTTTGTAAACTTTGGACCAAACTCAGACACTTCCCTGTCTGAGATGCTTCGAAAGCTTATTACATGAAGTAAATAGTTAAACAGTCATTAGTTAATACTGATGCTAAAATGTGACATAACTGATAATAAATCATTATTAAATCATCAAGTAGACTCATTTGATGTATTCAAGGTCTGAAATAAGTCATGATGTTTCATCCCTGACAGGAGGTGTTAAAATGTGAAGGAGGGGGCAACATAAGAGATGCGACAGTGGAGTTAAAATGGGTTTAATTGTTATAAAAGGTTCTAAAAACAAGTGCAAACAGATGGAGAACATCATTAAAATAATGCCAAACAAACAAAAAAAAAATCAACACTAAAAGGTTAACATTTAAAGGGCGAATTATCAACATTAAAACCCCTGGTTAAAACTTTTCTTAAAAGTTTTTCCAAACAGGAGTTTTTAACAATCTAAGTTGATAATAAAAACTGACGCACTACAAAAACACTGAGTGTTTTAAAATCCCAAAGTCAGTAAACTACGATGTTAACCTTAAAAAGAATATGTAACGTGATGGAGGAGCTATTCCACCGAAGGTTATTTACCCTCTCTCCTCAGGAAGAACTAATCTGCATGAGACTGCCTCAGGGTCATGCATTTGCTTCTAAACTGTTTCCTTTCCAGCTCAAGAGGAGAATGAAGACAAAGGACTCTTTCTTTTTAATAAATCAAAGAACTCCATTTTAATAAGTTAATCAAACTGTTAGCCAATAATAAAATGTGAACCAATCTGTGAAATGAAAATATTAACTACTTGATATTATAATCCTATAGAATTTAATAAGTAATATACCTTTAAATATTTCCACTAGAGACTGATCACACGCAAGGTCACGCCACATGACACATTGCTTTTACTGATCCAATCAGAATCTTCCAGATCTGACGGAGGCTTGTTTTGGTGGTGCTTGGTAAAGCTGACTTTTTTTGATTCGACTGTAAATCAAAACATCCAAATTATGAAACTAAGCCCACGTCATCTTAAACTCCAGTTCAAAGCTTTCTAGAGAAGTTGTTGGAGTGGCCAATTCATAACTTTCCTCTTCAGCCGAAAGAACCTAACGACAAGCTGGATAAAATCTGTTGCTGTTCCACCTGCTGCAACGGTTCCTTTCAGAATAAAAGCTGAACCATCGACTCCTTTTTGGGTCTCGCTAGATGCAAATAAAACTGTCGTGACCCGGAAGTATCTCAAGACTGGTCTGGTCGGCAACCGCTGCTTTTCTTACCGCCTTCGGTTCCAGAGAAGGTCAAGCTGGACCTCGACATTCCTGATCTAATGGGGACTTCTGCCAAGGGTACGTAGGCCGGCAGAATGGCGTCTCAATGCGTGTTATAAATCTCCAAAACAAAGCTTAGCGCAAAACATCTTCACTCCCATCAGAACTGATCGTTTCTCCGGATTTGCTGGTTCTGAATAACATTTCACACATACACCATCCTCAGTCTTACTTCACCTTAGTTACATCATACGTTTAGTGTTTAAAGTTAGCCTAGTTTAAATTTGTTTAGTAATAAATCTTTAAACTTTTAAAACTTGACTCTCTTTCTTTCATCTCTGAGTTAATACCAAGTGGTTACATAATCCCTGCAATAAAAAGTTCCAATCTTCTGGTTTAAATTATCCAAAGGTCCATAAGATTGATTTCAAAGTTCCTATGGAATCTCACATTTTATGGTTCATTAATAATATATAAATTTAATTGTTACAAATACATAAACCAAAAAGATCACATAGATCTTCTAAATTACACAAAAGGGTTTTAGAGTTTTTCTCAGCTGCTTTGGTGCATTTCTCACAACAGAATTGATCTCTGCACCACTATTAAGGCTCTTCTCAAAACAATTAGTGCAAACTGCAAAACATGGTGGATAACTTGCTGCCCGATGAGTGAGTCACTTCATCAAAAAGAAAAGTCAGTTGCTCAAAACATGTAGTCAATGCTTCAAACGCAAGCCCCTTAATCAAAACAGATAATATATTCATCAAAAGCAAGTACTTATATCAATCAAAGTGTCAGGGCCGTCACAATTACAAGTCATTACACCAGCACCTTTGGTCACAAAACCAAATGGTTTGAACATGTTCTCATTGTGATGGATTTCTTTGTAGGTGCTTCCCAACGACATGTCAAGTCTGGACAGCATGCACGGCATGTTGAAAACCATAAATTGTAAAGGAAAATCAAGATGCTTCATATGCATTCTTGATAATATTTAACTGAACTGTTCACAGCATTGTGCAACTGGGGAAATACAGTAAAACAAGCATTTTACAGCAAACATAAACTCACTTAGACAGTAAACCTTACTGCAGTAGTTATGAAACAAAAAAAAAAAAAAAAAACTGAACAGACACTGCTTCATATCAGTCATTGATATTTAGACGCTCCCGCCTGTCTGCCCACATATTTTCATCAACATCACAGGGAATGTCAGCTCTATCGACTGGGACGTAATTTTGGGGGGGGACGGGTGGGACATGTCCCCCCCACTTTTTCAAAAGGCAGTTTCGGTCCCCTTCACTTTTTTCCGTCCAAAAACAATATTACGCTCCATTAAATGGATTTGATTGAGCACTAGGACCGAAACGGAAACCGGTTTCCTATTAGACCCGCCCAAAAGCTAATCTATTGGCTCTGCTGATACTTGCTAACGTATTATTGGCTGTTGCTGCTGTCACTCAAGTTGTAAACAGTCAGAACGTGCTCACGTTGTTTTGCTAGTTTGGAGCCGCTAGGGAACACCGGTACTGAGTCACATCGTCAACTAGACGCTGTGTAATATCAGAGCTCAGCTCAGCTTCCATTACATAACATTTGAATAAGTGTTCATTTGTGAGTCTTTGGTAGTTATGCACAGCCAGGCGGCAGCATGTCAAGAAAACGAAAGTGGATATAAGAGACTTCTTTCAAAGTCTAAACGTAAGTTGGAACATGTGACACCCCTGCATTAAGCTCAGACTCACCTCCTCCTTCACAAACATACTCAAAACTAACTTTTACAAACGCATCTCCTCCACATAACTGACTCCTCAGACACAATTTATTCGTATTATTATAATTATAATTATTTATTATTATTATTACTATTATCATCATGATTATTATTACTAGTAGTAGTAGTAGTAGAAGTGTAACTTCAAAACTTTTATCATTTAACTTTATTGTAAACTTATCTATTGCAATGTATATGTTCACATTAAAAAGCTCTGAAAAATGAACAGTATCATCATCGTCAACAGATTTTTTTAAGCTTAATGTCAAAGATGTACTCTTTTCATTAGATTTATCTTATTTTTTCCATTTATTTTTTGTGTGTTGAAATGCAACAACTGTTTAAACACTTTTAAGGGAAAAAACATATTTAATATGTTTTTATACACTCAAATTGGTAATGAATAATTTACACATTATATTAATAATAATTGTGAATCATACTAGAACCATCCTGTAAATATTTCTGTTTGTTCCATTCCAAAATCTCCCACTGTTTATAGTTCATGCATCTTTTTTTCAGGTGAGTGACAGAGATGCAGGAGGAGAGACCGGTGAAGGTACAGCAGGAGAGGCTGTAGGAGATGGAGGACGAGAGCCTGGAGGAGATGGAGCAGAGGCTGGAGGCTCACAGGTGAGGTTGAAATAATGAAGATACGATAGACATAAAATTGATCATTGTGACAAATGTTAGGGTGATGATCATGTGTAAAACATTAGTTCAGCATGTCCTCTAACACAGCAAATGAAATAACGGCCAGATCTCAGGAGGGACCGTTTATGTATAAATACTTTTTATACTTTTGACTAGGCCTGGGAAAGTAACAAATTTTGCTGGACGATATTTTGTCCAACAAATTGTTGATGATAAACAATATCATTGTCAACATTATCTAGACCAAAATAACCACTAATATAATGTTAATATATCATAATAATGCAAGTACACCCTTTAAAATGCAACAAATAAACCTTCATTTAACATTGAAATGTCCAGAACCAGAACTTCTAAATGAATAAAAATAACAAACAAAAATTAAATAAAAAAAAGAATCTCACTCCCTGTTAGAAAATGTTGCACCAAAAACAATAAAAAAAGACCCAAAACAATAAATACAATGGCCTATCCATTGTCAACAGCCAAAACTGCACTTCAATAATGATAATAAATATTAATGATAATAGAGTTGTACATTTTTAAACTTTGATTGATATATATATATATATATATATATATATATATATTGTGGATGGAAAAATTATTGAGATGGGCATGTGACATGTCAAAGGGTCTTTACATAACACCCCCACCCCAAATCCGCACAAGCCTGCTGTGTCCCCCCCACTTCTGAAATCAAAATTTCGTCCCTGTCTATCGATGAATCGGGGAAAGTATCTTCTGGAGTGTCAAATCCACCCTCTGCAGGACTCTGGTGTGATGTCATCACAATCTGCATCCATAGCTGCTAGCAGGGTCACTTGGGTATGTGGATGCCTGTCATATACCTTCCACCTCCCGGAAGAGAAAAACTCCTCAATTTGATTTAGGAATAGAGTGTAAGGAGGAAGAAACTCCATAAGCATCCTGTCGTGTGCTGCAAACCACTGCCTGACTACAGCAGAGTGATGGAAGCTAACATTACCCCAAACCACTACATACATTGTCTGATTGTCACCAGGACACACACCAATTTTCATTTGTGTGAGATAAGGTTCACCTGAGAAAAGTAATTTATGGAGATTTCCATGGAAACTCCTTAAAAATAGGGTTTTCAAAATGGGTGTACAAATTGTTTGACAAAATGTTCAACAATTCTGAGTGCAATGACACAAGCAATGAAATGAAGACTATTAGTTGTAAGGACAATGACTATTCAGCCGGTACAAGTTTAAATAATTGTGACATTCATGATAAAAGCAAGGAGATAGTGATGAATAGCAAGTCAAAAGTGACCATTCTTTAGACATTTGTACTTACTCAACATGCTTCATGAACATGAAACTGCCACTAGGTTGTGCCAAAATGACTACATGTTGTGGAGGTTGAACTAACTGTTGTGCAAAGTTTAATTCTGTTGTGAGAAATGCACCAAAGCAACAGAGACAAACTGTAAAACAAAGCATAAGGCCTGGAGGACAGCAGAACCCCCTAGACTGCTGCCTTCCAGACTGCTGAAGGCACAGCCTTTTTATCCCAGCTGTGGGTCATCAGCAGGATTCAGCTCAGCTGTGCCACTCAGCAGCCTGGAAGAGAGGAGGAGGAGGGGCGGTGTTGGGCTGATCACCAGGGCTGGGTGATCCTGGCTCCTGCATCCCAATGGCCAGGCTGGCAGCCATCACACCCCCACACATAAAAAGAAAGAAAAAGGAAAAAAGCTAGTAAAACACACAATATCAACTTTAAAAACTTTTTCGTTAAAAGCAAGGATCACATTAAAAGCAAGAGAGCTCCCGATATAAAAACAATAAAAGAGGCTATCTGAAACCCTAGTCTTCATGTGCATCACAGGCGGGCAGATTAAGCACACGTGCATATGCACATCCAAACCAGCAAAAAGAGGGGGAGTTAGCCCCTGCTCTTCCTGGGGTGCTCCCGAGAAGGTGAAAAGATCACCAACACTAGCCCGCTGAATGCAACCCTAAAAAAACAAACAAACAGGTCAGCCTTCTCCAAATCCACAAAACACATGTGGATTGGTTGGGCAAACTCCCATGGCCCCTCCATCACCCTTGCAAGGGTACAGAGCTGGTCCACAGTTCCACGGCCAGGACGAAAACCACATTGCTCCTCCTCAATCTGAGATTCAATTATCGATCGGACCCTCCTCTCCAGTACCTTGGAGTAGACCTTTCCAGGGAGGCTGAGGAGTGTGATCCCCCTATATTTAAAACACACCCTTCGGTCACCCTTCTTAAAGATGGAGACCACCACCCCGGTCTGCCACTCCACAGGAACTGCCCCCGATGACCACGCAATGTTGCAGAGACGTGTCAACCACGACAGCTCTATCACATCCATAGCCTTGAGATACCCAGGACGAATCTCATCCGCCCCCGGGGCTCCGCCGCTGTGTAGTTGTTTGACTACCTCAGCAACTTCTGCCTGCGAGATTGGACAGTCCATCCCCAGTTTGCCAGAACCTCTTTGGCACCGATCGATAGTCTTTCTCCATGGCCTCACCAAACTCCTCCCATGCCCGAGATTTTTCCTCGGCAACTGCCACTGCTGCACCCCGCTTGGCTATCCGGTACCCGTCTGCTGCCTCCGGAGACCCACAGACCAGCCACGCCCTGTAGGCCTCCTTCTTCAGCCTGACGGCTCCCGGAACCTCTGGTGTCCACCAGCGGCTACGGGGGTTGCCACCACGACTGGCACTGGCCACCTTGCGACCACAGCTAGCAACAGCCACCTCAACAATCGCAGAGTGGAACAAGGCCCACTCGGAGTCGATGTCCCCCACTGCTCTCGGGATGCGGTCAAAGCTCTGCCGGAGGTGGGAGTTGAAGACCGTCTTGACAGGCGTTCCCAGCAGACCCTCACTATGCGTAAAAAGAATACATAAACCAAAAAGATCACATAGATTTTCTAAAATACACAAAAGGGGTTTAAAAGAAAGTGTAAGGCCTGGAGGACAGCAGAACCCCTAGACTGCTGCTTCCAGACTGCTGAAGGCACAGCCTTTTTATCCCAGGTGTGGGTCATCAGCAGGATTCAGCTCAGCTGTGCTCCTCAGCAGCCTGGAAGAGAGGAGGAGGGGTGGTGTCAGGCTGATCACCAGGGCTGGGTGATCCTGGCTCCTGCATCCCAATGGCCAGGCTGGCAGCCATCACACATGAAATAATAAACGTTTATGTTGATTAATTTATTGCTGTGAAGCAGTCAAGGCGTTATTAAATCACTTTAAATAAAACAGAATATGATTGTAAATAACTTGTAAAGTTAGGAAATCATTTTATCATTAAGAATAATTGTATTAAAAGGAAAAAGGGTCTCGTCTTCTGCATGAGACCTTGTGAGTTGCAGCTCCATATCAACATGGGAGATTATTTTGACAAAGTCTCCAGATGATAAAGCTAGAGACGGTAAACAGGGAATTGTTTTGTTATGGAGAAGAGCATAACACTCCCGGCAGAAGAAACCTGCCGGACGATTGAATGTCTGTTGACCTCTGACATTGCTGAGGCAGGCTGTGGACAAATAACCTTTGCCTTACATGGCCTTCTCCAATGCTTCACTCTTCTTTTTTGATACTTGGAATTTTCATAAAACTTTAAATTACAAACAAGAAAAAAAGCAACACAGAATTTTTTTTGCCTTCAACTTTATTAATTTTTAAAGAATCGTTACAAGGATTAATCATCAAAAAAAAATGAAAAAGTAGAAAAACCTCAGCTGTTCATCAAATCTCTAGACATGAAAGAGTTTGGTAAGAAATGCTGAAAATATGTGTTATGTTTCTTCTCTAAAATCCTAAGCTTTCCTCAAAGAGAAGGAATTTGAGGGTCAGATTAGAGCAGGGATTCTAATTAATTTCCATCTGTGTCTGTTAATTCAACATGTTGCATGCTTGTTTGTCCTTGGGAATCAGATGAAGACAATCCAACAAGCCCAGATCTGTGAACAGAGCAGCCCCCCTTTGTCCTTACGAGCAGACCATGTGCACCAAACGCACCACAAACGGCAGGATTATCTGATGACATAATCTTTAGAAACATTACTTTAATCTTGCTCATCTTTGAGATTATTGGACGAAGAAGATCGGGGCAAAAATTTGCATTATTATCCAGTCATGTGAACCAAACTCAACCAGTCCCACTGGTTTAATGATGCTTAAATGTAACACCTAAGTGCTGTTAGACTAATGTTATTAAATTTTTTGTTTCCATTTTAATTGATCACAACATGGCAGTAATAACCATGTTATTGTTAGAATATGGGTTTTCATGAAACCATCATAATTTTTAGGTCACATTTCAACAACGATGTTTGTTTAATCATTTAAAACAACCATTTATTTCACCACCATAATTCTTACCACTGTTAGAATAAAAAGAAAAGGTAGAGGTCAAGCTACGAAAACACCAAGAAGATAATGGGTTATATTTTCATATATAGGCCACTACTGAAGAAAAGGCTTTAGTGAGGACAGCTAACATGTTACTGCTGACAATCCAGGATCAAACCAATCTCCATGACAACCCACAGGTGTCCCAGGTCATAGCTGACGTGTTTGACGGGCAGACAAAAAGGGATCTGAACCCAGTCTCTTCCTTGTGGAAGACTGCTGGTGATGCCAGTTCTGTAAAGAGAACAGGAGGAGACTTGATTACTTGGAATCTTGTTTACGTTTGCAATACAGAGCAATAAGTTTAAACCCTGATGGATAGAGATAAGCAAATATAGGAAGTGATAATATACTCATGATAAAATAATTAATAGAAAGTGGAAATAATTAGAGAAGTGGCTACTAAATACACTATGTAAGTACTGATCAGAGTGGTTCAGTTCAGGTACAAAGTAACACAACACCAAGTCGTGTGACTGGAACCAAGCAACTGGAGAGGGCAGTCCTAGGATTGTCGTTGACTAGAGGCAGAGCCGCTGCAGGCGTTGATGCTGACTTGACTAGAGGCGGGCCCGCAGAAGGCGTCAATGTTATTCAAGTGTTGTTTTAGTGTTTCTGTTTGTCCTTTTGGTATGATTTCTTGTATATCATCTATGTAGCGTTTCCATAATTTAATTTTGCAGTTTGGGGGACAGTGGCTATGGCTTTTTGTTCTAGGTCTTCCATGAAAAACAAACAAGTTGGTCGTGTGAGTTGCCGGAACCTATGAGACAGTTGCTGGAACGGTCCTTTCAAAATTAGACAGTTACCGGATCTTGTTCCGGCAATATCTGGCTCAAATTAACCCCTGGCAGGATCCCTAGGCGTTCCCTCGCCAATGCGGAGAGAGAAGCGTCCAGGGGGCATTCTCCCCAAATGCCCAAACCACTTCAGCTCAGCTCTTGATATGGTGGAATCATCGACATATACAGTATATAAATGGACATAGCCCGCCCATTGCTGTTAATGTTTATTTGAGTCAAAATGTGAGGTTCCCACCACCGCCATTTTGGCAATGTCACTCGTCACGCCCAGACAATCCAAAAATGGGAGAAGAGGTTGGGCTGAGAGTGGGGTTATGAGGGTGGGATAGAGCAAATGAAACAATGTAGCGGCTATCTAACTGAGCTTATCCTTGAAGCTAATGGAGGAAGCTCAGATAGAGCTCCGGGGCAGCAAGGTTGTGCTGCAGAGAAGTTTGCTGAGTTTTGGTAATGTGCCTCTCTCTTTAACTGATTGCAGGGCCGCCGCTGTTAAAGAGAGAGACACATTACCAAAACCCGGCAAACCTCTCTGCAGTGGCGGCTAGCTAGCCTTGGTCAGCTTACCTAGTTTGAGTTTCAATACCTTGCCAGCCCCACCAACACGTTGTATTTCAACCCAGGTCCTAGAACCCCTCTTGCGGTACTGGAGCCGATGAAACAACGTCAACAGTACTACAGACTAGTCTTTGGATTGTCTCCAGGTAAAAAGCGACAGTTGGTTGACATCGTCAGATGGACCCAGAAGGTCAGTGAGTTCAGCTTTTATTCTGAAAGGAACCGTTGCAGCAGGTGGAACGGCAATGGGTTTATCCAGCTTGTCATTGGTTCTTTCGGCTGAAGAGGAGAGTCACAGATTGGCCACTCCGTCAACTTCTCTTGAACGCTTTGAACTGGTGTATAAGATGACGTGGGCATAGTTTTATACTTCGGATGTTTTGGTTAATGGTCGAATGAAAAGGTGACAGATTTACCAAGCACCACCAAAACCACGCCTCCTTCAGATCTGGCAGATTCTGATTGGATCAGTAAAAGCAATGTGTCATGTCTTAACACTACGTGAGATCAGTCCTAGTGGAAACATTTAAAGTCATATTACTTATTATATTCTATGGGATTATGATAAAGTAATTAACATTTTGATTTCACAGATTGGTCACATCTTATTATTGACTTAACACTTTATTTGATTAGCTTTATTAAAAATAGAGTTCTTTGATTTATTAAAAGCAGAGAGTCATTTTCTTCATTCTTCTCTTGAGCTGGAAAGGAAGCAGTTTAGAGCAAATGCATGAGACCTGGAGGCAATATCTCATGCAGATTAGTTCTGTGTCAGAAGAGAGGGGAAAAATGACTTTTAGGTGGAAAACAGTCATTTCATTCCATTACATTCCAAAGCTCACACTTCCTTTGGCCATTCGTCATTCCAGTTTGCTGCTCTCAACGACTGGAATGAGCTGCAAAAATCACTGAAGCTCACTACCTACATTCCATTACCTTCAATAATTCATTTCAATCAATAGTTTTGGATCAATGTGCTTCTGATTACTTAAAGACTGTTTTAAGTCTGTTTTGATTGCTTGTACATATATATGAGAACAGTCCTTTGTCTTTATGTCCAACAGTTTTATCTTATTTTAATCTTGTATGGTTGTTTTTTGGAATGAAGATCACCCAGTATAGAGAGATCTATGCTTTCTGCTCAGCTTCCTCTTTACCATGACAGATGTGCATCCGCATCACTTCTCGCTCTGTCCTTAAGCCGGGCGTACACTGTGCGACTTTTTCACTCGCAGCGTTCAGCTTCAGCTCAAACTGTACGACTTCCTCGCAGAGCAGATCTCACGAGTCATGTGCTCACACTGCACGACCCAGTTCTCGCATGCGACCTGACTGCTCACACCGTACGTCTGGTAGCAACACGCCGGCCCTAAAAATATGCTAAAAATAGCAGTTTTTACACAACACATTAGACTTTTTTGTCTTGTCTTGCCTGTTGTCCTTCGGGAGTTCTGCAGGAGGACACACAGGGATTTATGGGGGTTGGATGAGTAAAACGAAATAAAGAAAGTAAATCAGTGTTTAGTGATCAGTTTAATTTGACATGAACACGACAAACACGCTTTCTTGACAATCTTTGTGAGTAAAAAAACGTGTAGAAACAAAAACGAACAGCGTGTGTTATTAGGGAAATAGCGAGCGGCGTTGATGCAGGATTGCGCATGCGCCGTGAGCGGTTCTGATACATTTTGGGTCGCAGCTGCTCGCAGCACCACTTCAACAGTGCGATACCCTCACGAGGGACGAGCGAAATTTTAAACATGCCAGAAGTCCGTGCGACCTCACGACTGCTGATCGGTAGCTGGTCACGTGGTGTTAATCGCCTCTCGTAACCCCCTGTACACTACACAACGCTCGGCGCAAAACTCGCACCGATGTCGTGGATTCTCGCACGACTGGAAAATCGGCTCAAAAAAGTGAAAAAGTCGCACAGTGTACGCCCGGTCACTTGTGGACAAGGCCCCAAGATACTTAACTTCCTTAACTTGACATTTGCAATTCGGTAAACAGCACTAGACAGATGCTTAAAAGTAACAAGGTAAAGGACGGTGAGGGACAAACGCAAAATTAAGTCAACAGTCTGATTTCTTTCTTCCAAATATTATGAAAGTTGATAGAATGCTAAATTCAATATTAACCCTTTGATGCATGAATTATGAAATCTTCAACCATGATTTTTTAAATAATTTTTTTCATTCATTTTTAGGTGTGAATCAAACAAATTTCAACAAATATTTTTTGTAACATTTAATAATTTACAAATATTAACTACTCCTCTACTGTCCACTCCTTGTTCCCTCCTCTCCATGACTGATGTCAATTTGTTGTTGTTACTATTGTTGTTAGCCTCAAGGGCAAAATGCCGATTATCACTTGTAAGTCGCTTTGGACAAAAGCGTCTGCTAAATACATAAACATAAACATAAACATAATTTATTACATGTCCACCTCAGTGGACAGCGTGCATTATGAACATGAAATATGTTTGTTTGACTTACTGAAGTCCAAATGGAAGGTCTCAAAAGCAATAAAGTCTTGAACAGCTATGCTTACTAGCAAAAATAAATAATAACAATTTTGAGTACCTGTCCACTGTAGTGACAATCAGTAGCGGTTTTAGGCACGGGCAGACAGGGTAGTTGCCCGGGGCGGCATTTTTTCATGACACAAAAGGGGCGCACAAGCGCGGAGTAAAAAAAAAAAAAAAAAAAAAAAAAAAAAAAAAAAAAAAAAAAAGGAAATCTGCGCCGCACCGAGGTTTTCTATTATCTGACAGTGTCTGGATTGGAAACGGCAAGTTGGCGCCCCCTGCAGCTGCAGGCGCTCCTGCTGACTGAGAACGTTCACATGCACCGTGTGTCTATGAAGAACAGGAAGGGAGGGGTGCGGCGGGGGAATTCACCTCTGCGTCTTTCCCAAAAGAAATGAGCGAGTAGGGGCTGAACTGTATTAACATGGCTAAAGTCAATCACATCTTAACGTTCTTCCATATTTCATTCATAATACCATAAACACAGGCCTATCATTGTGTGAAATGACCAAATAAAAAAAGGAAAAACAAAACGATTTTGTGGTCACCCCCCCATCAAGGTCAAATAGTTTAGTCCTGACTAAAGGAAACTTATTGAGTCAAGAGCCAAACAGAAGAGATGAACATAAAAAGGCTAAAACCAACAGGTGCCCGATTCAGGGGGAAAAGGAAAAAAGGAGAAAGATAAAGGTATGTAGCTCTCATGATGCATGTTTTCAATTTTTTGAACCAGTTAACTGGGATTTTAACGGTTAAATGCGGTCAACTAATTGCTAACAGAGCTAATAGGGCTGAAAAATTTAAACAAATATTCAAATGGTTCGAAAAAAGTCCTTGAATCGTTTTTTACTGATTCAAACTAGGATTTGCTAAATGCTCACTGCAGCCTGTGGCCTGCCTGAACAACAACAAACACATGTTGATCATGTTCACATAATAATAAATAAAACAACTCTACAAGCAGAAGAAAACACCCCAGTCACCACTAACTATCCTGTTTATTTATTGCAGATGGCTGCACGGATTATTTTTTACATGATTTGTTCTGTAAAAGTTGGCATTTTTGGTAGTCTACAGTTTTTTTATGTCAGTTTAAATTACAATTTCAGAGGCAATTCTAAAATATTATGGATCATGATAAATATCTATTGGAGATCTATCCCAACTTTTGGACTGCTCTGCCAGTCACTGTGGCTCAAGCTGAGAGGAGCTTTTCAAAACTTGATCAAGTCATACCTGAGGTCACCTATGTTTCAGGGGCAGCTCACTAACCTGGCTCTGATTAGTATCAATCACTCAGTAGGGGAGCAGATTTCATGTGATGACATTATTGATGACGTTGCATCAAGGTTAGGTTTTAATTTTAGTTTGTGTTTTCTATTCTAAGTGCAATGCTGTAGTGATTATCTTTAGTTTGTTATGTGTGAAATATTTTTGCTATTTAGAATATTTATTATATATTATGTTCATATATTCTTAATATTTAGTTATTGTTTGTTTTTGTATATTTGATTCTATATATTTTGATACAGTATATAATGTATAGTGCTTTACATTCTGACAACTTCATAGTAATGAATGTAAATATGTGCAACTTAGAAAAATGAATGTTCAATAGTCGTTCTAATAAAACATGCCTGTTTGTAGAAAACATGCGTGTGTTCGTGCAGGTGGGGTGGTGTGGTGGTGGTGGGGGGGGGGGGGGGCGGGGGCGCTTAAAGGGGGTCTCGCCCGGGGAGTAATTCGATGTAGAACCGCCACTGGTGACAATTATGCATCAAAGGGTTAAAATGATTACATTTTGTGACCCCTAGATAAGGACAATGTGAGCTACAACAAAGACATTTTAAAGCAGATTTACCTTTGGAAGACGTCACCATTTGAATTGACCACAAAGACACTCCCATCCGTTCCAACTTCAGCCATTTTTGCAGCTCCTGGCACCTGTGTCCAGCTAGTCTTACTACAGGTAGATGGATTCACGTTCTATTGGAAAAATAACATATGATCAGAGGTCATGATCAGTGATTAGAACAATGCTGCCTTGAGGTAAAGATAGAAGAGCTTACAGTGACATAGATGTTATCAGCGGAGTTCACTCCCCAGCATCCATTTGGTCCACAGCTGAAATACGTCAGCAACCCGTCAAACGGTGTCCAGGCCACTGGACCAGGTTGTGGATAGGCCAAGGTGATGCTACTTTTCAGGCAGAAGATGTTGTCTGCACTGTTCACTCCCACTATCTGTTCATTACCTCCAGCATCCACCTGCTGTAATAAACCTGACAAAAAATTCAACAAACATTTAAAAAGATTATCTTTGTGTAGCTTAAACTGTAACATTTGTTTATTAAATTACTCACCATCAACAGAAACGAAGTCTCCTCTTACAAACTTGTAGATCTTGTCAAACGAGTCGACTCCCCAGATTCCTGCAGGTCCCACTGTGACATGACTGAGAGGAACAGTGCCCAGTTTGGACCAACCTGATCCACTCAAGAAATACGCGTTTGATGAGCTGTCTGTCATCACCACTTGTCCTTGTCCAGCATCAATCTGTGCAGCAGAAGGCTGCTGTGGGGGGGCTGTGCAGGTCCATCCTATAGAGAGAAAAAAATAAAAATAAACAATGTTCTTTTCTTAATTGAAAATAAAACATTTTATGCATCACAGTGAAAACCTACCATGACAGTTAGACAAGTAGCTCAGCAGGAGCAAGAAGGTTGCAACAGCATTCATGGTGTCTTCTGTGTGGTGCAGGGTGACTTCTCGTGTAGCTCTGGATCAGCTGGTGTCCGAAAACACACATCTGTGCGACTTTAGAATAGAAACATAGGCGTGGCCAATGTTACTGGACTGGTTATTCTGGCAGTAGAAAATTTACATTTACCATTTTGTGCTGACAAGTTTCTACTAGTGCTGTAGCCTTCCTCAGGGCACTGTTGATGTTGGAAGGCTACAGCATTAGCCGAAACTTGTCAGTAAAAAATGTTAAAACAAATCTTCTACTAAGCTGTGTTTAAAAATATAATTAAAACAATGAAAGGATTCCACAGAACAGACAGACAAAAGATGCTTATCCTGGTGTTTCGCAGACTCTAGAAGAAGAAAATTTTAATTATTGTAACGTCACAAAATGGCCTGATTTTGAGATCCCACAGGTCAAATGCACAGCCAGGTCAACTCCATGTTGAGTACTCTTCATCACTGAATACAGTTTAATTGCAAACTACAGACTAATTACAGATTAATTGCACACTACAATGAACAACCATAATAGAAATTCAAAACTCTGTCTCATATCTGTAAGTTAATGTGGTGGAAAAATATTATCTAATCTAGAGCCAAGGTAAAAGATTTGATCAAAATAGGTGATATTTAAAAAAAACTAATTTTGATCGCCCTGTAATGAATCATGTTGCTTGACAAGGTCCAGCTCACAGGACTGCAACCTAAGGAGAAAGTCTGGGTGGAGACACATGGTAGAATTGGAATATTTTGCTTCTTAAGATCAGCCAAAGCTTCACCAGCATGGTTAACAGGCAGGAGCTCCTGAGGTGACCTCTTTGAGCAAGAGAAAAGCCATAAAGCGACTCCAAAATATGGGCCTTTCTAGCCTGTTTTGGGGGGTGCTGAAGCACCCCTAAATCCATCCCTAGCACAACAGACTGGTTTAGCATGAGGTTAGGTGGCACTCTGGCTAATGGAGAAGAAGCACCTGGTTGTGTGAGTTGTCAAGACTGGCGGTTTTAACTGGTTTTAATCTTTTTTAAAAATACTGGTTTCAACCGTTTTAACTGGCTTTAACCGTTTTAGCACTGTGAACTTTTTTAAATAACTTTTTTGGAGCTCGACTGCTGTCTGTTTTTACCTGCTGTCTACTTCCACCTGCATCATGCCTCTCACCTGCGGCCCTGGGTGTGTCGGCTGTGTGAGACTGAGCCAGAAAGTTCTAGAGCTGGAGAAGAGGATCTCCACGCTCCACCAAATCCAGGACCATGTGTGCGACGTGGACACTATCTTCTCCCGGATCTTTTCCACCACAGATGGGGCTCAGCTGGCGGATGTCATCTCATGCCAGCCCGGCCTAACTGCCGGAGCAAGTTCCATCTCCGGTTCTCCAAGCGGGCTCGGAGTGCCGGGGGCCTGCACGGCGTTCGCGGTGGAGGAGGAGGAGCGCTGGTTCCACCTGGGGGCAAAACCGAAACCCCCCCTCAGCTCCACTCCCATGTTACTGGGTGCATGGGTCAAGGTCGGGTCGGGCCAAGATGGGGTACGCGGGGCGGCGGACTCCGATCTCCTCCACCTAGCCTGCCCTTGTCCAACCATTTCGGCGCCTTGGATTTTCTTCCTCTGCCAGCCCCTGGCTGTGACTTCGCAGGACCCTCCCAGCCACTGTGGGACCAGCTGAATGCCAGCGGCCCTCCACGCCGCGCCACCCCCCAGACTGAAGCTGGGACCCGCCGAGGAGCATCGACTTCTCGTCACTGCAGTCCCGGGGGAGCTCAGCCCATCACTCAGCAGGTTCTGGGAAGGTCCTTTGCCCAGCTCAAACAGCGGACACACTACCACCACCACCACCATCTCCACCACCAACCACTCTCATCGTCGGGGACTTCATCCGTAACATCAGGATGAGAGGAGCCCTGACCTTCTGTTACCCCAGAGCTACAGTGATGGACATTGCAGGACACGTCCCAGACCTCATCCAGAAATAAACACTCATAATGTCCTAGAGATATTTCAGTCTGGTTTTAGGGTGAAACACAGCACAGAGACAACCCCTTTGAAGATTTTAAATTATTTTAGATTGAATTATGATAAATGGAGGGTGACAGTGTTGGTTCTACTGGATCTAAGTGCTGCCTTCGATACAGTAGACCACACTATTCTTTTAACTCACTTAAAACAGATCAGCCTCTGTGGTGCTGTCCACAGATGGTTCACATTCTACCTCACAGGCAGGACTTTTATGGTGAGTTTAGATACCTGTTCCTTGAAGGTCCATGGGATTACATGTGGTGTGCCCCAGGGTTCAATTTTAGGCCCAGTGCTTTTTAACCTTTATATGCTCCCTCTTGACAGTGTCATTAGGAGACTGTCATGGTCTGCGTCTCCCTCATGTGTCTACTTGTGTTCTCCATCCCTCTCTAGGTTCTCCTTATGTGTCTCCTAGCGTCCTCATGTGTCCTTGTCTGCATCTTCCTCATGCATACCCTGATCTGCAACCCCTCTAGGTTTTCCCCCTCCCCAGGTATCCCCCCTGGTCCTGTGCTCCTGTGGTCTCCCTTATTCACACCTCTGTAGTTTTTTCCTATAGGTTCAGCTTTTCATTGAATTAGTCTTTTTTTAGTGTGTTTCTTTCTCCACTGTTTTTTTTTTTTTAGTTCTCCTCAGATCATTAGTTGTTTATCTTAATTAGGGATGGGTACCGAATTCGGTACTTTTTAAGGTACCGACCAAATTCCATAGCACCGACCGAGCACCGATTCACGTCATTTCAAACGGTGCCTCGTTTCGGTACCCGTCCTTCATAACGAGAACTTGCCAAGACAGCCGCGCATGCGCAAGAGCGTTATGTCGTCGCTCGCTGCGAACCAGATGTAAACAGAGCAGCATGGTAGAAAGAACGCACGCTAAAGCTTGGGTCCACTTCACTAAATGTGAAGGGTAACTGGGTGATGATGAAACCAGCGACAGACAACGATCTAAGTGAGACATCCTCATCTTAATCTGCTCCGGTAGGTAAATAAAATGTTTAAGATAACGTTATCTTGATATGTTAGCTTCTGTTTCGCTAATGGTGCGTTCACTTTCTCCTCGGAACTCCGAATTTCCGACTAGAAAAACATGAACGCGCTCTAAAGTTTGGCTTCTAAATGCGACGGGTGACTGGGTGAAGATAAACCAGCGACAACGATCTAAGTGTGAGGCATCATCGTTTTAATCTGCTCCAGCAGTTAAATAAACTTAAAGATAACGTTAGCTTGATATGTTAGCTTCCATTGCCACAGTTGTTATCAGCTAATGGTGCGTTCGCTTTCTCCTCGGAAATTCTAACTTCCCAGTAGGAAAAATCTAATGAAAAAGGAGGGTAAAAGGAATGAAGATACACAGTAAATTTAGTTCACAGTAAAGATGTTTGCTTCAGTTTAATTATCAGCTTATAAAACTACAAGGACGATGTTAAAATACAAAGAGTTGTATGTTATTTATCGTGATATTTATCAAATATTGTTATATATTGAGAAAAATATATATTTAATTATAAAAGAGAATTGAAATAATAAACATTCAAAAGTATCGAAAATTGGTACCGTTAAGTACCGGTATCGATTCGTAGGTACCGGGAATTAGTACCGGATCGATTCAAATGTCAAAGGTACCCATCCCTAATCTTAATCTTCTTGTCTTCAGGTTTTGCTTTTACTCTTAGGTCAAGTTATTTTCCCCTCCTCAGCTCACTCTCCCCTCACTGATTAGTTAATTGATTTCACTAGGTCTCTCTCCCCACACACCTGCAGCTCATCTCCCCCTCATCCTGCCCCAGTGTACAAAATTTGGTGGCACGTGTCCTGATATATAATTCCATCAGTGGAATGAAACACAAATCCAATAAAAACCCATTTTAACATTCTAAACTTTGCATTTATTAATCATTTAGCCATCGAGAACAAAGCTGCAGCTGCTGCTACCTCTGTGGATCAGCGGTGGCGTTAATTCACCACCTCGTAGCTGCCAGCTGCCAACAAGAAAAAGGGGACGTAACAGACCTCTTCCTATCATATTCACCAAGCATGAACAAGCCTAGCTGGCAGCCTGCCACAGACAGGTTTGTTGTCCAACATCTGTTACCATAGTGAATGGGAGGGGCTTCAGGCTAGCCACTTATGTGGTAATGAATTTGGAGATTTAAACAGGGATTTTAAAAAGAGCCTTGATTTTGGGATTAGCACGTGGTATATCTCGCTGTAGGACTCTCTTACCTGGTTTGCATGTCTGTGTTATGATGAGTCTCAGTGGCTGACTGAGCTGTCAATCTAATTTAGGTGACTAACACTTCATTCTATTGGCCCCAACTTTAGAAAAGAGGTGTCAATCATGCAAATTGACCATTCAGCCACGGAGGTAGAAGGCTGTTTAGTGATGCTTCAGGAATAGCTCCAGCTTATGCCAGCAGCAGCAGTTGAAAACAACTTTATTGTCCTGTTTTAAATTGAATTATAATTTAAAGGCCTTTTTTGGAAATTAAAAGCTTGAGTGTCAAAAAATAATGTCCATGTATATTGTTTGATTTTCTGCCTCATTATTTTCAATTAAAACGTTATTTCAGGGAAATTTTATTGAGTGATTAAAATGCAATTAATTAAGATTAATAGATTACAAAGCCTCTGATTAATTAGATTAATTTTTAATCAAGTCCCACCCTTGTTTTTCCCTTTAGTTTTGTTATTTTTTTCTTCTTCCTTTTCTCTAAGTGTATGTGCTGTAACCAAGTGAATTTCCCCACTGTGGGATGAATAAAGTCTATTCCATTCTATTCTATTGGTAAACTGTGTAAAGGGAGACTAGGTAGTCTTGACTGCTTTCAGCATCCCCTAGTGTCCGTGTATCAGAACCAAAAGCAAAATTTATTTACTTGCTGTGCGTTTGTCTTTTTTACACGTTAATCTAACAGCTGAAATGTCTCCATAGCCTTCATTAGCACCTACAAGAGCGGTTCATCATTAAATTAAACAAAACAGCTGTGTTCATGATCTAAAACATGCAGGAAACTGTACGCCAGGTATTTCAGCTCAATTTTCTTTTAAGTGCAACAGACTGGACCGGCACTCTGAAGTTACAGATGTGGTATTCTGGTCACAGAGAGCGGTGGAGGTCTAAGTGACATTACACTGTAAAGGGCCATTTTAGCACATACTGGCTCAAGAAAATGATTTAAAAATATGAAAAAGTTACAAAGCATCCCTTTAAAATGCAAGGGCTATATTTATTTTTTGGCTTGTTTATTTAGCCTTTGTAAGCCCATGTGAGGTGAACAGAGTAAATCAACTAAAACACTGCTTGGAAATAACCATATTCAAAGATTTCTAGACACACAAAATAATTTTTTCAGAAAATAATCAATAAAACTAAAATATACTATAAAAGAAGTGAAATCTGCTTCAGCTGGCTAAACAAACGACTGCCCACACTGAGAGTCAATCTGTCACAGAGAGCTGATACAGAGAGCTGCTACAGTGTATCATTCATTCATTCATTCATTCATTCATTCATTCATTCATTCATTCATTCATTCATTCATTCATTCTCACACTGATGGTGATGAGCTACAATGTAGCCACAGCTGCCCTGGGGTGCACTGACAGAGGCGAGGCTGCTGAGCACAGGTGCCACCAGTCCCTCCAACCACCACCAGCAGGCAAGGTGGGTTAAGTTTCTCGCCCAAGGACTCAACAACACCTGCAACCTTCCGATTCCTGGACAACCCGACTGACAACCCGCTCAACCTGTTGAGCTACTGCTGCCCCTGATCTGCACGTCTCTGCGATGTTGACTGTTTGCAGGGCTGCAGGTAGAACATGAAAACAGTCTTCTACACAGATCTCCTGCGTTAGCTTCTGTTAGAAAATATATGGTGAAATGCTAGGATTTGAAAATCCTCACACTGTGAATTTGCTTTCATGGCCTTGCCCATCTTGGCTCCCGCCCACCCAGAGGAAGGCTTTTTGGGGTTTTTTGCAGCGTGGAGAGAGAGAGAGAATGGAGAGTGTCTTGATGATAGTGAATTTGCAATATGGCTGAATGTGTTCTGTTAGCTAATCAGACGTGAGGTGTGTGCATATTATTAATGTTAATGAGTAATCCTTCTGTTTTCAGCCCACCTCTGTACCACAAACTTCTGCATCTCAGAACAGAAGCATCACAGCTTTTTTAAAAATAAGGCATTGATCTACGCTAGAGAACACTACAAATGTATTGAATGAAAAAGGAAATCACACCTATAAAATCGAATGTAGCATTCTTTAACTGCTAATAGTTTGTCCATCAACATCTTTCACATGATTGTTTTACTGCATTAGTCTATTGCTGTCAAGTCTCAAATCCAGTCTCACCTTCTCTGTACAGGATTGGCATCACTCATTATGCTCCAAGGCACAGATTGGGTTCAGATCCCATTGTCTCTGCCCGTCAAACATGCTAGCTATGACCTGGGACGTCTGTGGGTTGTGATGGAGGATGGTTCGATCCTGGACTGCCAGCATTAACGTGTTGGCTGTCTTTTCACCTGTGGTGGCCTGATAAAATCACCTAGAATCTTTTTGGATAGCTTGAAATCTTACCTGAAATCAGCATTCTTTATTTTAGCTTTAGTCAATAATCAGGGTGGAGAAAAAAAGGATTGTTTTGAATGATTCTGCAAAATGATTTTAAAGGTTGACATTAACAAAACTTGAGATCCCTGTTGAAATGTGACCTAAAAGTCATGTTGCTATGATGATAACATGTATCCTAACTTGATCAAGGTCATAAATGCCAATTCGCAAATACTTTTAAAATGGAAAAAAATAAAAAACCTTTGTTGAACTGAAATAAAATTCTAAAAACTGGTAAAAGTGACATTTTCTAACAGGACCCAGTTGTTCCTTTCAAACTTTTTGGTTTCTCCTACCTGTTTCATCCGTCGCTACAAATTCTACTTGAACTTCTAATTTTACTTTCACTGTCTGACTTTGATCAAGACTTAAAAACCTGTTTTGTTTTTGTCAGATGATTTTTGAATGAACAAGTTCCACAAAAGACAAAACCCAACAAACCAATTCTGAATTTGAACAATATATATTAGATTTTTCCATGTTGACATTTGGGTAAAACACTAGTTTTTTGACCTTTGACCTCTCCACACAGGACACTTATTACAGATGAGTGAAAATGAGTCTCTCCTCTAATCTGCCCTTAAAACTCTGTCCATTTAACACTTTCATATATCAGCTTTTCTTTTTTTAATTTTTGTTGCCAAAATTCAATTTGAGATTTGATAAACAGAGTTTGTTTTACCTTTTCTTCTTAAGGTTGATTTTAATTCCTTGTGATCGTTGTTTTGATCATTTTCATATACTATAATCCTTGTTTCCGCTAAGAAAAATAAAATCTAAATAAAATGTTTTTGTTGCTTTTTTATTTGTAAATTAAAAGGTTGTGAATATCCCAGACAATAAAAAAGAAGATAAACCAATACCTGCACTCCAGAATGGCTGTGGTCAGCAGCACTAATCCAACGTAACTGAAACTTCTACTTAAACCCCTTGCAAAAAAAAGATGCTTCAAATTTCAGAGAGCATTACAGCTTTAGTTAGAACTGAAACAAAGAACATGGTTCCTCCTGCAAGCAATCACTGCAGATAGCCTATAGCTGCATTTACAAAATTTTGTACAAATTTTATAGAGGCTTAAAGGCTCAAACTAGGAATTTTACATGGCAAAATAAGTCTTAATCATTGAAATCTAGGATTGATATCTGACCAGATAGCTGTTGAATTAGAAAAATTTATTTTATTTGTTGTATAGAGGTGCAACTCAAATAATCAGAATTTTGGTGCTTAAGTCTATTTCAGGGTTTCCCTTACATAGCCGTGAAATCCCTCCGCCACGCCTACAAGATCCCAAGTTTTTTTTCTTTTTTTTTTTTGGGCGCTGTTTCCCAAAGAAGCAGCGGGAACTACTATGTTGTCACTTGTGATCACAGCCGGCAGGCAGCAAGGAGGAGCAGGCAGGGCAAGGTGAAGTTACAGCATAAGTTACTGAGTTTAAAATTAGAAAGGTAGCAGTGGATATGAAGCTTTTTGGTTTACATGTTTCAGCAGCGTTAAGATAAACGAGTGTTGACGATCTTGACAGGGTTTCCTCCAGTGCTTATCAGGCCAGGTTTTCCTCCCCCTACCAGGCTAAGCGTCACTTATTCATGTAAAATTTATTTATTTTTTCATGTCTGACTTTAACCGCATCTAATACTGTATTACGGTGTGAGCGCAACAGTGACTACTTAAGATCGATGTGTGAGCAGTGTGAGAGGTCGGGTGTTTTCATCTGAACCCTTAAAACCTCCAGCAGGCTACGCTGCACTATTGACGTGTTAGCGCGCGGCGCTAACAACTTAGCGACGTGACATGTCTCGGAGAAAGCGTAAAAACACGTTGGACGCTTCTTCTGAAGCGGGAAAATAACACCTCTTCTTAAGCAGAGCACGACGTCGCCTTGGCTCGTTCACGGCCGAGCCGGTACCGGACTGAGCTCGATAACATTGACCCAGCACAGCCACTGGGTCGTTGGAGCTGCCCCGTGACTGCCTGATGGAAATCCAGCGGGTTTCATCAGACTCGTAGTTTCTTGTTTTTGCTGGGGACCCCCTGTATTTTACCGCTCCCTCCTGCAGTCTTCCCCTATTAACATTTAAAATGATTCTGTAAACTCCGTGTATCAATAGAAAAAAATCTCTGTCTCTGCCAGCTACAGTAAATGTAGTCTCCAAATAATAAATAGGAGGTGCATTCATCTGTGTATCTCCTTTGATTCGCAGCAGTGATATTCTCAGCACCAGAACAGTGAAGCAAAGAAACAGAAGCCTGAGTTTGTTAGTAATTTTATTTATTAGGTGCATCTGACCTGTTCTATTTTTCTCTGAAATGAGATCAAATCAGTGCTTCTATGGGTTGGCTCCTCTCTGCACTAGAAATTTTTACTTTATTTAGAGACGTGTCATAATTTCTCCCCAAGACCCCCCCCCCCCCCCCCCCCCCCCCCCCCCCGGGCCGGCCCCACCGCCACAGCTGGAAAAATTTCCAGGGGAAACACTGTGTGTATTAATTCAGCTTAGACTGACAGACCATCTAAAGGCTCAAGAATCCTTTGCATGTGTTTTGGATTCATTTGCTGATTAGAGACTGTCTAGAATATTGAATCATTTCACAATATTTTATTTGTGAGAGATTTAGAATTTGGGGTTTTCGTAAACCAGTGGTTCCCAAACTTATTTAGCCGCGCACCCCCTTCTATGTCCCGACCATGTTGACGCACCCCCCAGCCCCCACATCAGGGCATGGCTATATATATATATATGTATATATATATAGACATCAAGCTAAACAGACAGGGTTAAAAAAATATGATCAACCTTTTTCCCCATCACTTTCATTTTTTAAATAGTAATTAATAAACATTCAATACCATTACAATTTCCTTTGATTTAATTTTAAATAAATATTTAGAGTGCCCAGGTAGCACATAAACAATGCAATTTAATGGTTTTCTTAAAGTAGGAACGTTTAACCTGTGCGGCCAGAGCTCTCTCCTTCCTTCTGCTCTGCGTAAACCTGAGCTGATCACCTACTTGTGCGTAATCAAATGTCTATAGGGGAAAATATGGAAAGCTATCCATGAGGTTCACTTTTGCCTCAGATCGACTTATTGCTGTTTTATGGTGTGGCTGAATCTGCGATCAGCTGCCACGCGGACTGGAATAACAAATTCTGCAGGTTCGGAGTCACTGGCTGGAGCGGACCCGATAACACGTCATCCCAAAATAGAAGCTAATATCTTAATTTGACCTGGAATGAAAAATGTTGTTATAAAACCTCTTAAAAGTTTTTATCACAGTGGAGGCAGCGCTCATCTCTGCATTCAGTCTGACGGCACAGCGCCGGAGTTTGTGTGTGTGTGTGTGTGTGTGTGCGCGCGCGCGGCACAGCTCCATCAGCCGCTCCAGTCACCGCGTCTCGTTATTGGCGCTATTTAAACCAATGTTGTAAAATTACTTCTGCCCAGCCCAG
Organism: Nothobranchius furzeri; assembly: GCF_043380555.1. NCBI lineage: Eukaryota > Metazoa > Chordata > Actinopteri > Cyprinodontiformes > Nothobranchiidae > Nothobranchius > Nothobranchius furzeri. Next base: position 58,243,603 of record NC_091741.1, on the reverse strand, counting down.
ATGTGCTCACTTGTGCACCCGTGAGCCGTGGTTCCGCTGGAACGCGTCTGACCTCTGACAGACGCACTCTGAACTTCAGATCTTCAGCGCGCTGTTAAAAGCCTGAATGGGAATCATTTCTTGATTTATTTAGTTACATCCACAATGTTCTGTGTGTGAGGTTTACAATGTCAGAACACCTGCATGAGACAAGTGTTAATTACAATCTGCCAGAATGACTCACCACCTTCAGATTTCTCCAACACCGTTAAAAATGATCAAATACGGAACATATCGGCGTGCGCAGGCCAGAGTGCTGAAGCTCGGCGCATTGTTATTATGAAGCTAGGGCACATGTGGAGGACACACGCGCAAAAATATACTTGTTTTCAATTACATTTATTGGGCCCACTTACTTTTTCTTAGGCCCACCCACAAATTAGTTTCTGGCTACGCTAATGGTGACATATGACAGACTTCTCTGAGCTCTGCAGCCATTACACTTTTCACCTCGCGCACCCCCTAGCGGCAGCTCGCGCACCCCCAGGGGTGCGCGCACCACACTTTGGGAATCCCTGTCGTACACCATAACCATCGCAGTTATAACAAATAAAGGCTTGAATTCTCTGATTTTGCATGGAATGAGTCTATCTTATTACGTTCTCGACTCTAGTTATGGGGAAAAATCAGGGAATGAAACGGATTGTAAAATAATAATTTATCTTTCTTTGTGTTCAATTATAATTACAAGGATTTACAAACAAAACAAAACCCCAGCTGGGACCAGGAAGTTTTACACACAAAACAAACAAAATATTTGGCATTTCTTTACCCACAAATTATCTTTAACTGGTACCAACAAAACAACTAAGATCCTAAAGCTAATAACAAAATACCACCAAGTTTAAAACAGATCCTCTCCACAGTTTGGACCAGAAAAGTGCAGAGATTTACTCTCATTTAAGATAGCACTTTCTCAAGATGTTAGCAGACTAAACCATTTAACAGAGAAAAGGGAGCGTGGAGTGGAGTCAACCCATGGGTAGGAGTTGCCCCTCGTGTAATGGTTCCAACGACGTTTTATCCTCCTCATGTGGCAACCGCAATCAGTCCCAATCCGCCTCAGCTGCAGCTTCTGCTCCGAAGCTGTCCGTTGATGTCATCTGGGGCAAAGTTCACACAAGGCTGCTGGTCCTGAACTCTGAAGCCCTTGGCAGAGTCAAAGAGTCCTTGTCCCCAGAGGCTCAGAGGATCCATGTTGTGTGACGTGAAAAGTAAAACACAACCATAAACTCCACACAAACTACCGGGGAACGTAACATATCTGATATAATAGTTTCATCTTTTAGGTTGAATTAGTGACAAAAATGAACTCATCTGGGGCAGCAGTAGATCAGGAGGTGTTGTCCAGTAATCAGAAGGTTGTAGGTTAAATCCCGGCTCCTGACAGAGAACTCTGCTGTTTTGTCCTTGGGCAAGGCACTAAAGCCTAGTTAGTGCGTCTGCGTCGATATGAAGACACACAACACCATTATCTGTCCTTGCAAGCCTTTTGGAGAGCCCTCGCAATGACGGACGGAGTTGAGCCCTCTTTTCTAAACATCCGTCAAGCAACACAGAGAGCGCTAGCTTGTGATTGATCAGGACGCCGCTTACTTTAAATCCATCAACAGCATACAAGCACCCCCACTGCAACCTCAAAAACACAAAAAGAGCCTAACGGCAGACATTAAAGAATACCTCGCAGATAAACAACAACAAAAAGAACGTTTTATTCACCTGTGACTGGAAGAGTGAAAAGATATGCAGCAAGCATTTTATTCGTGGATGGAAATGATGAGAAACGCGGGTTTAGAGGAGCGCATGAAGAGGAGAAGGAGAATGAGGGAAAAATTTGTAAGTGTTAAGAAGTTTCTGAAATACAAAAAACGGTCGGAGAGACCGATGGCGCTTGTGCTCAGAAGCCTTGTCTCTTTCAGTGTGCTTCCAGGGCAGCTGTGGCTACTGTAATTTCCCTCTGGGATTAATAAAGTATCGCTGAATTTGAATTGAATCATCAGTGTGTGAATGGATGAATTATACACTGTAGTGTAAAACGCTTTGGAGTCCCCTAACTCTGATTTATTTATTATTGTATGAATATAAACATAGTCTGGCACGAAATATATTTAATCACAATGAGAAAAAGAAGAAACTCTTTTATTTAGCACCTTTGAAGATAAAAATCACAAGAACCAAAAATTAAAAAAATTCAAAATGATTAAAAAATATATTTTGTTTCGTAATATCCCAGAAGGTAGAACGGGTTAATGAGAAGGTTGCAGGTTCGGTCCCGGCTCTGACCCGAGAATGCTGTTGTTGTGTCCTTCAGCAATTCACCTAACACGCCTTGCCTGCTGGTGGTCGGAGGGACCGGTGGCGCCAGTGCTCAGCAGTCTCACTTTTTTCACTGTGCCACAGGGCTTCATCGTAGCTCATCACCAGCAGCATGTTAATGTGTGTGTGATGGGTGAATGACTGATTGTGTGGTGAAGTGCCTTGGGGGGTTATTAAAACCCTAAGAAAGCACTATACCACCTTCTCAGTAGCCTAGTGTTAGAGTTTTTGCCCTGGGACTGAGAGAATGGGGTTAAAACCTGGTCGGGTCTTACCAAAGACTTTAAAATTGGGACCTAAATGCTTCCCTGCTTGATCCTTAGCTTTAAGGGGTTGAATACGGGGGTTAAACCACCAAAGAGTTCCTGATTGCAGCCTCAGCTGCAGCTCACCGCTCCCCCTCACAGGACTGCTTTTCTCACCACCCCTCAGGAAAGCACTTATGCTCAATAAATACCTGGACCTCATGTCTCAGAGACAGCTGTCAGACTCATGACCTCTGAGTCCTGAATACTGCAGATTCTGCTGCTGAAATTGTCTCTGTTGATGTTCTAATTGTTCTTTATTTCAGGGAAATATTTTTGGTAAATGGTTGGTATTCATATGGTGCCCAATAGAATCATACCACCTCCCAAAGACAGATAATTTGCTGCTGTGGCCCCCAGACTCTGGAACGCTCTCCCCCTGAGTCTGAGATCTTAAACTATTCTTAAACGTCCCATATTTCTCTTTTCTTGTCTCTAAGTCAATACAAAGTGTTTGAATAAAACTCCTTGTGGTAAAAACAACCTCTTCTGATTCTAAGGTAAGATTAATTTCTAGACCTTAATAAAGTGTAAGAATATACCAACTATATTCCGCTACAGTGGACTCAGTTGTCTCCTTTAAATAGGTGTGACCTTCTGTTGATTCTTCCTCATGTCTTTGTCCTCATGCCACTAACTCTGCCACTTCTGCCTTTCTCTGGATCTGGTAGTACCTTTTCTTATTCATTTTTGCCTTCCTTTTTATTTTTAGGTAAAATGTTTCCATTTTCACAATTTTGGTTTTTCAATGATGGTACTTTTTACATTATATTCAATATATTTTAAATCTTTTCTTGTTCTTGTGAAGCACCTCTTGAATTTTACTTTGAGAGGTGCTTTATAAAAATTGTTTTTTTTTTCTTCTTCAAAGTTCTTTACAAAAGAACAGTCATTTACCAATTCACTCACATTCACACAACAATGGTGATGAGCTATACTTTCTCCATAGCTGCTCTGGGGCGCACTGACCATGGGCGTCACACCCGTGGGGGATGTGGAGGATTCAACACCCACACTTTTCTTATTGAGATCGTTCAACACCCACACTTTTCCAGCCATTTTGCTCACCTCCACACCAGTCTGGTTTCTCGCACTCACTCTGTTTGCCTCATCTCCTTCTTCCCCTCCCTCTTCTGTTTCTCCTTAGCCCTTTTCAGATTGACTTTCTGGAATATGTGTGGACAATTCAGTCCGGTTTTTAACCAGAACTGTGTTTTCAGACACACCACTTTTGTACCTGAACTTGTCCTTTCGGCTGCCTTCACACAGCAGGGAAAAGTTCCAGATGTCTGAGGGGGAGGGGGTGGGAAGGCTGTACCCGGATATTGCGTAAACATAGTGCGGCGGGCGTACTATGCGTCATTTACCCAAACAAAGCTATTCAGTCAAACATGGCCGACAAAGAGATAGAATTCCTCTCACTGATCGGACTTATGTTAAGCATAATTCTGAGCACACGAAGACGCATAAGAGACCTGGATGATGACACTCAATAGTTAATAAAGGAATCACAGAAGCGGTGTGAAGCGCTCTGTCGCGCGTCTAGGAGACGGTACTGTAGGAGGCGAGCTGCCATGGTTCATCGCATGCTACAGGAGCGAGCTATCTAGGTGCGCACAGCGCCCCCCGGTCCCCTCCTCTTCCTCCTCCTCCCTGTCCGGAACTCGACCTCAGCAGTCTGAAGCAGCCACCTTGTCCGTAACAAGTCCGGACCTGTTACCAGGGACATTGTCCGGTTTAATTACGGAAAAGGTTATCCGGATGTTTGTATTCAGACACAAAGGTCTTAAGGACAGAGTCCCGAACATTTCCGTTTTTCACGGCCTGTCTGAAGGGGGCTCAGGTGATAGTGATACATGCTCCAAGGCTTAAACACAAAAAACAGAATTATAAGGACTCTCAACGCTGCTGTTTGAGCTTCTGATTTCAAATTTTATTCTTATATTTAAGTAACAATAAGCACAGCAATAATACACAACAATAAACATTATAATCATGAAAAAATGAGCAATAAAATCATGAAAAACTAAACAATCTGTCATGAAGAGGTGTGGATGACGGCGGACCATGTGTAGTAGAGCTGACCAGGAGGCAGGAATGCAGGCACGGATAAAGTAAAAATGGGTTTAATGACAGGGTACGGCAGGAACAACAAAAACAACACGACAAGCAACAACAATGATCCGACCATGACTGATACAAGAAGGGAGGTATAAATACACAGGGGAAAATCAGGAACACATGGGCAGGTTAACAAGGGGCAGGTGAGACAAATAAAAACTAATCAGGAGGCAGGGGAGAGTCACAGTCAGGGAGGCAGGAGCAGATTGTGGCAGCACCACCTCACCCCTTCCATGTGGACCTCAAGGGATAAACCATCAATCCTGCTCAATGGTCAATTTTCCTCGCGGGGTCACTCATAAAGACAGTGGGAGGGTTAAATACTTCATATCAGTTGTCTCATCATGTTGTAACGTGCCAACCATGGAAAGTGCCAACAAATTTAATGGCATCATAGTAGCTCAAACGGAAAAGTTCTGACCATCTAGCTCCATTGTCATGTTCAAGTTCCTTTTGTTCTGCCTTTGTTTTAACCCGTCTTGATAACCCTGCAAAGTGTATGTGATTCTCAGATGTGCGAGGCTCCCATGAAGACCTTTCAAAGCCAGAGTTGTCCATTTTTGAGCGAAATTCCTTTTTGCTTAAGGTCTTCAAATATGTATGGCAGCCTGTATAAAGACAACAGATTGTTAAACACACACAATTTCGTTGCAATATTCAGTGGAAAGACGTAAAAAACACATTTATTAACACGTTTCAAATGTGATTTTAGAATGTTTACAATACCTCTGTATGCTCCATGGCCAACAAAGTCTCCACATTTATGAGTTGCAGGGATGTCTGAGGCCAAACAAAGTAGAGCTGCCCTATAGACTTGATGGCCTATGAATGAGCTGTCTTCTAGAATCACACCATGACAAAGTTGCTGGAGTTCATCAACCAAGGGGTCCAAAAAGACATTTATATTAAGCGAAGCCTCCTTAGGGCCAGGTATCAGTCCCACAAGAATCATATTTTCTTCCTTAAAGTGTTCGTCACGTGGCAGATTTAAGATGACCAAGTACATGGCACCAACTGAATAAGGTGCATTTTTGAATGGCCGGTCCAGTCTACATTTAACAGTGTTTCCCCTAGGAATCTTTCCAGCTTGGGGAGAAATTATGATACGTCTCTAAATAAAGTAAAATTTTCTAGTGCAGAGAGGAGACAACCCATAGAAGCCCTAATTTGATCTCATTTAAGAGAACAGGTCAGATGCACCTAATAAATAAAATTACTAACAAACTCAGGAATCTGTTTTTTTGTTTCACTGTTCTGATGCTGAGAATATCACTAATGCGGCTCAAAGGAGATACACAGATGAATGCACCTCTTATTTATTATTTGGAAACTACATTTACTGCAGCTGGCAGAGACAGACATTTTTTCTATTGATATACGGAATTTACAGAATCATTTTGAATTTTAATAAGTGAAGACTGCAGGAGGGAGCGGTAAAATACAGGGGGTCCCCAGCAAAAACAAGAAACTTTACGAGTCTAATGAAACCCGCTGGTTTTCCATCAGGCAGTCACGGGGCAGCTCCAACGACCCAGTGGCTGTGCTGGGTGCCACTCGTATATTTTAGCTTTCTTAACAAAGCGGAGCCACATTTCCTCTTCAGAGAGACTACATACTGAATGACTGCGTTATACTGAGCCAGGATCCTCTGGAGGTTTCTTCCTGTTAAAAGGGAGTTTTCCTCTTCACTGTCGCTAAATGCTTGCTTAGTATGAGGGTTGCTGTAGTCATTTGCTGGGTTCCTTATATAGGAAACTTTTTACTGATTGGCTTAATGAACTGACCTGTACTGGAATGTTTACTATGTGAAGTGCCTTGAGACTACTCTTGTTGTGATTTGGCGCTATATAAATAAACTTGAATTGAATTGAAAAAGCTTTTCATAGCATTGTGTGTATACTCTGTCCTTAATGCATATGGCAAAGAAAGTGTGACTGATAAAATAAATGGATCTTGTGTTGTGTATGAGTTGGAGATTGCACCTATTGGAATGCTTTGTGGACTCAGTGAACTCCTTCAAAAAGCAGCTGAAGACTCACTTGTTCAAGCTGGCTTTTGTCTGACCTTCTTCACCACTCTCTCTTTATTCTGCTCTCCCCACCTATTCTACCTTCCTCAGGATCCACTGATTTCCCTCTTTCCTATTCACTCTCTCTTAACATTTGTTTTAATCACAATTTGTCTATTTTTGCTCATTTTAAATATATTTTTAAACATTTTCTAAATGCATTTTTATATGTTTACACTTTTGGTTTTTGTGAAGTGCCTCGTGCTTTTTATCTTGAGAGGCGCTATAGAAATGGTGTTTTCTTCTTCTTCTTCTTCTTTGTTTAAAAGTGCGGACTTTTGCATTTCCAGTTAGCGCATTGTCTGGTTCACAATGTGAAGTAATTTGAGTTTGTTAGCAGTGATGGGAGGAACGGCGTTTAAGTATAACAGCATTTTTAACTGTTAGTTATTAGGTAACAGAGTAATCTAACGAATTACTTCTCCCATCGTTGCAATGCCATTACTGTCGCTGGGCATTTAAAGTGGTGCATTATTACAACGTGATTGAGTGAAGTCAGGCTTTCTGACAGCCACACTAGAGATGTGCCGATCATACTCGAAACGTTTCTTAGAGCTGGCTCCTTCATGGAGGAGCTGGAGCGAGTTACACAGACTGGCCCATCCTACCAATGGCAAAAATGAACACACAGCGCCGAACACTTCAGGGTGTTTGCAGATCGGATCAGAACCTCTGATTGCTGTGAAAGCATGGATTAGATCTATCCCATTAATGGGATGGATCTGTAAACATTGGTGGGGGCATATCTGTACAAGAAGTGAAAAAAAAAAATCAGGTGACAACATGAGTGAAAATAGGACAGGCTAGAGCTGGGTTCCACAACTAAGTTTGTTCAAGGGCTGGAGTTGTTTCCAGCAGACACCATGAGGGCAAAATGCTCTTCTAAAATAAAGTTCAAGTGTTATTGTATCTTAATTTATAAATATTTAAAATGGTTTTATTTTCCATCTAAACTGTTTTGTAGTTTTAGTTGTGTTTGGAGAGCATAACAATTATTGATGTGTGGGATATGATTTTTGCTGCTAAACTTCAGAGTCCCCCAGTTAGGAGACGTTAGGGCCCAAAGGGTTGGAGGGCCAGGGGGCAAGGTCAGGCCGGCTGGATGTCTCCTGCGGGCCACCAGGGGTTCACTGAGGTAGAGGATTCCAAATAATATGGCAATCCGTTTTCACATTTAATCAAGCATTGGATTTCTTTGCAATTTAACAGTAACTGAATTCACCCTAGTACTAATTGTACTCCTATTTGCTCAATTTGTAAATGAAAACATCAACAGCTATCTTGGTACTATAGAAATCATAATTAAGGATACCCATATTAACAACTGCATTGCGAGGACTTAAATTTGAGATATCTCAAAACCTCAGGGGGCCTTTTTAACATTTAGTAGGCAAACTAGATGCTTTCCAGATATCTATAATTCTATTGATACTAGTAGAAATTAACATTCCAGGTATCCATGAGAACATTCATACTGAATGTGTCATGACACCCAATCCTTCACCCTCCTCAGCCTTCATGCAGCACACCTGGTCTCATCATCAAGCCCCAGCCAAGCCCTGTTTCCCTGACTACCACAATCAGCTTCATCCACTTCACCTGCTCCTGACTCCTCAGCTCATCTCACACACCTGCTTCCCCTACTATATATTCACCAGTAAACCACCAGTTCCCTGCCAGATTATTTACAGCCCTGTCAGTAAATTCTCCAGCGATTCACCCTGCTTGATCTGAGCCTCTGGACCTTGTTTTTCTTCTGACCCCTGCCTCTCACGCTGCCTGCCATTTCGACCTTCGCCTGTCTCCGACTGTCTCCAGCCTCGCCCTCCTGGTAACTCTGTTTCAAATAAAGACTTTTTTTTTAAATCTATTTTTACTGTGTTTGGCGTCTTCACGGGTCTTCCTAGTTCAGTTCATGACAGAATGAACATTTCAGATATCTGAAATGTTCATTCTAGAAAGTAAAAATCATTCAGTTATAAAAATCTTTAGTGAAGAAGAAGAAGAAAATATCATTTCTATAGCGCCTCTCAAGATAAAAATCATGAGGCGCTTCACACAAAAAAATGTTAAAATATAAAAAAGCATTTAGAAAATGTTTGAAAATATATTTAAAATGAGCAAAAATAGGCAATTGGGATTTAAAAGAAAAAAATGTTAAGAGAGAGAGAGTGAATAGGAAAGAGGGAAATCAGTGGATCCTGAGGAAGGTGGAATAGGTGGGGAGAGCAGAATAAAGAGAGAGCTCCAATAGGGAGTTCCTAAACATGATGAACTCTTAATTTCTCTCAACACGTGTCTGGTCCCACTCACAGAGCAGGCCACACCCTGGATCTGATCTTTTCCTACGGACTTCTTGTTGATAAACTGCAGATAAATGATGTTGTGTTCAGTGACCATAAGTCAGTTTCTTTTCATAGCAACTTAAATTCTGAATCTCTTTTACCAGACTCTGCTAAGCAATGACGTATTATCAACAGTTCTACCATTTTAAATTTCTCCTCCCTCTTTGACTTTGTACCTCCTTCCTCTGATGACGTAGAGCTCCTTACCAACTCATTTAATGATCACTGCCTCAAAATTCTAGATCAGGTCGCCCCTTACAAAACCAGCCACAGTTCCAGTGCCTCCAGTTCACCCTGGCTGAACAACCAGATTCTTGATCTTAGACGCTCCTATAGAAAAGCGGAACGACGGTGGAAGAGGACAGGTCTGGTTGTTCATCGCAAATATTTTAAAGAACTTCTCGAGTCATACAACGAAGCTGTAGAAAATGCCAGGTCTTCTTTCTTCAGCAACCTCATATGCCAAAATAAGAATAATCCTAACGTTTTGTTTGATACCATCTCCAGCATCGTGTCTTCTCCTCTGCAGCAGGCTCAGCTATCTTCAGCTGATGATTGTATCACCTTTCTCCACTTTTTTTGCAAACAAGGTGTTGAATCTGAGAACCAGCATTCCACCAGCTTTCCCCCCCCCCCCCCCCCCCAGGAGGGGAGGCCCCTCAGTGCTCCGAGTCTTTCACCTCCTTCTCCCCAATTACACTAAATGACTTAACCTCAATAATCAGTCAGATGAAACTCTTATCATGCTCTTCAGATATCTTAACTCCCTCTGTTTTAGTCGGGTCCCTTGGCGCTATCAGTCCATCTCTGTTGACTATAATCAACAGCTCACTGAGCCAAGGCTGTGTTCCATCTTACTTTAAAAATGCAGAAGTGACTCCTCTCTTAAAGAAACCCAACCTTGACGCCAGCTCCACCAGTAACTTTAGGCCCATTTCTAAGCTACCTTTCATCAGTAAAGTACTTGAGAAGGTTGTGGAAACCCAACTCAGATCCTGGTTTTCTAAGTCAAAGATCTCTGACCCCTTCCAATCTGGCTTTCTGAAGCAGCACTCAACGAGACTGCTCTAGTAAGGGTGCATGATGACCTCCTGATGGCTGCTGATGCCGGGAAATGCTCTGTCATGGTCCTGCTTGACCTCAGTGCAGCTTTTGACACTGTAGACCACAACGTACTACTAAACAGGTTAAATGCCCTGGCTGGGATTTCAGGTTCCGCTCTAGACTGGCTCTCTTCCTATCTCACAAACAGAACATTCACAGTGAAGTCAGAAACCTTCTCTTCAGACACTGCCTCTCTAACATGCGGGGTTCCACAAGGTTCAGTTCTAGGGCCTCTACTATTCGCATTCTATATTCTTCCCCTAGCTGGCATCATTCAGTCTTTCCCAGACATCTCCTACCACATCTACACTGATGATATTCAGCTCTATATGTCCTTCATGCCACACCAGTTGGACAGGCTGGCCACACTTGTACTCTGCCTGACCCAGATCAGTAACTGGCTGTCCAGCAACTTTCTTGTCCTCAATGCTAACAAGACAGAGACCCTGATCGCTGCACCCCCGGAACTTCAGCCAAAAATCGAGCAGGAAATTGCCTCATTTTGCCCATCAGCCAAGGCCAACATTAGAAACCTGGGAGTTATTTTTGATCCAGTTTTAAGTTTAGACTCACACGTCAAAACCATCTCCTTCTCTTGTTTCTTTCAACTGAGAAACATTTCAAAAGTCCGTAAACTGGTTTCTACTGCAGATCTGGAAAAAATCATCCATGCCTTTGTGTCATCACGCTTAGACTACTGTAACGCTCTTTTTACTGGTCTCAGCAAAACCTCCTTCTCACGCCTTCAAGCCATCCAAAATGCAGCAGCCAGACTCCTAACCAAATCCAGCAGACGAGCTCACATCGCCCCAGTTTTACAGTCCCTCCACTGGCTCCCGGTAGAATATAGAATACAGTTTAAAGTTTTAGTCCTGACCTATAGAGCTCTTAACAACCAGGCTCCAAGCTACCTATCTGAGCTTTTATCCCCACGCACCACCTTACGGAAACTTAGATCCACATCTGAAAACCTCCTGGCTGTTCCTCGAACCAGACTGAAAACCAAAGGGGACAGGGCCTTTCAGACTATTGCACCCAGACTTTGGAACAGTCTACCTTCAAATCTCCGTCTCTCTAACACTGTAGAGGTCTTTAAAAATCATCTAAAAACTCACATTTTCATCCAGGCGTTCCCTCCCTAAATGTTCAAAAAGATGGCTTTGTTTGGGTTCACACCTTCACTTTGTTTATACTCATGATTTTATTTTCTACGTTTATCACTGCTATGGTTTTTCTGATGTTTTTATTGGTTAGAGGTATTTGCCCTGATCTTTATCATGTTGTACAGCGCTTTGTGATTTATATCTGTGAAAGGCACTCTATAAATAAACTTTTACTTACTTACTTACTTACTTACACCATGGGTAAGAGAGGTGGTGGAGGACCTAAACTTGGAGACGGCCACAGAAAAGGAGCGCTCAGAAAGGTAAGAGGAGAACCACTCCAGAGCAGTTCCTGATAGGCCTACCCAGTCCCTCAGCCTCTCCAGTAGCAGGTGATGGTCAACAGTGTCAAAGGCTGCCGTCAGGTCCTGCAGGACCAGAACAGAACAGTCCCCTGCATCACTGTGAGCCAGAAGGTCATTAGAGACCCTAAGAAGAGCTGTTTCAGTAGAATGAGCTCTACGAAAACCTGACTGGAAGCTATCATAGATGTTATGTTCATCAAGAGCAGCTGTGAGTTGTTTAGCCACAACCTTTTCCAAGATCTTGGAGATGAACGGAAGTTTAGAGATGGGTCTGAAGCTGCTATGGAGAGAGGGGTCAAGACTCGGTTTTTTAAGAAGCGGGTCGATTACAGCATTCTTAAAGTAAGTAGGGACCTGACCAGAAACCAGAGAAGCATTAATTATAGAGAGCATGCGGGGACCGATGGACTGAAAAGCACTTTTAAACAAAGATGAGGGTAAGATGTTGAGGGGGCATGCAGAGGTCTTCATAGAGTTAACTAGTTTGGTTAACTCAGGCAAAGAAACAGGAGCAACGCTATCTAGGACGATGGGCCTAGTTGGAGTTGGGAGAGGCAGTGATAAGGCTGAAGGAGAGATGCTAGATCTAACCTTATTGACTTTGTCCACAAAGAAAGACAGAAAGTTCTCAGTCTGCAACAGAGTGGATGGAGGCTGTAGGAGTGGCAGGAGAGACGATGCTGCTGATGGTGTTAAACAGCACCTTGGGGCTCCCTTTGCTCTGGGACACCAGGTTGGAGAAATAGGAAAACCTGGCGTCTCTGACTGCAGAGTTAAAGGATGTCAGAAGATCCTTTAGGTGCAGCAGATGGACGTGGAGATGGGTTTTCTTCCACAAACGCTATATTTTTCTGCATTGGCGCTTCAGGCTGCGAAGGCTGTCATTAAACCAGGGAGTAGGGTTCACTGCAGGAACTGATCTGGTTCTGACAGGACAGATGTTGTCCAGAATGGAGAGGCAGTGCTCGTTGAACTGAGAAGTTAAGGAATCTGGGTCGTTATCAGAAGAACAGGGTGGATCAAAAGCAGCAGAAAAATTGCTAGCTGTGCTCTCATTAAGAAAACGAGAACTAACCATACGGCGAGCAGGAGGTGGGGACGCAGAAACTGACAAGTTAAAGAAAATGCAATGGCGATCTGAAATACAAATGTCCTCAGGACAAACACTGTCAGCATTTAGACTCAGGGTAAAAACAAAGTCCAGAGTGTGTCCCCTGGTGTGTGTGGGGCCAGAAACATGCTGAGTAAAGCCGAAGTGTTACTTATAGAACTAAAATGTGTTATTGAACGTAAAGTAATGTCACAGTTACTTTGCTAGGTAACTAATTACTATTATTGTTTTAATCACATTTTACAGTTTCTGTGCCATGACAGCTAAATTGTCCCAGAAACCCAGTTAACTGAATAAAAAGGGTCAACTTTCACCATCGAATTGACACAGCATAACAGTTTGTGCACGCCAGAACTGGAAAGTCAAGGTTACGCCAGCTGGAGGATTCAGACGCACAGATCATCATTTTGCTCACTTATTGTTCTTCAACACAGACATAAATAAACTGCCAAGGTCTCCCACAAAAGCCTTACCTCTCAGCTAAAAGTCAGACTGCTGGAATCCTCACTGTGGATAAAAGTGAATCCACACGAATCCTAGAAGGCTTTACAACTTTTGGGTTAAATAATCACATGTGATGAATGAGTAAGATGTTTAAATGAAATGTTTGAATAACCTGTGCTTAAATCAATGCATTTGAAATGAAAATTGTTCTTACAATGATCCATTCATATCACAAATCACTATATGTTTGATTTAACAAGTTAATCATTGCTTACACTCACACACATCTTCATAAGATAAATATTAAAGTTAAGGTTCACCTCACATAACATTTAAAGATTTTTTATTCACAGAATTAAGAATCTTGTATCCAAAGGAAGGCATGGCTTTCTGAGGAATGTGTTGGTAAAGCCTTCCAGACACTGCACATTCTGATTTGCCAGAATGGCCGGAAATCATAACATTGTGGTTTAATTAAACAGGATTTACTTCCCGATTGATTCAGTTTCTAGCTGAACCTCGATACGGCCAAACTGGGAAAGAAGCCTCTTTTTACACAATCTCCTTTGACCTTAAGTCAAAGCCTCTCTGCAACGCTGCAGCTGATACCAGACAACCGGCTCTTCCAAGAGCCAAACAATCATCAACCAAAGACCAAAGCATTCCAGCTTTCGGCTTTCACCTCGAGGTATCTCAGACTGGACGGGTCCTATCGGAACTATCTATGGGTTCCTAAATGGGCTGGTCGTCTCTTAAAAGGCTTCACTGAAAATTCATGCAAAAGAAAATTTACTGCATTGTTACAACCCATGTGTCTAGGGGGCCTGGGGTAACATGGAGGACGTGTGACACAAAGGAAAATTAACAAAGGTTTTATTTTCTTTTCTCTTTTTTTGTCTTACTCTAGAAAATAAACCACCATGGAACAAAAACATTTAACCAAAACAGGCTCAAACACTAAAATGTAACTTAACAAGGACCTACTCTAAAGAGAGCACAAAATCTCAAAAAGGTAACGGATTACCCTTAAAGCTTTTTTCTTCTCACTATTCAATATCAAAGCCCTAAGTGGGAGACAACAGACCAGAGGAAAGGCAGCTCTGCACTATTGTCCCCATTGGTGAGGAGCTCCAGCAGGTTCTTTAAGCAATCAGCGGCTGATGAAAATCCAGCTCAACTGGTGCAGGGAGGAACAAGGGTGAGCAAACAGGCCATGCAGGCATGCTCCTCAGATGCAGCATAAATGAGAACAAAAAAATTCACTGAAAAATGAAAACACAACACAAAAAGGATCCATCCATAACATGCATATAGGTGTCATTTGTTTTCATGATGTTTTTGCTAATTTAGTAACCTGTAATTCTGGGCGTTGCTTGTCTAGGTGGATGTTTCTTTTCAAGAATTCTTTTCTAACCCATTTGTGCTAATTAGTTTCTGTCCAGCTAATCAGCAATGCAGCTGATTAGCTGATTGCTGTCACCCAAACATGCCTACATAGATAGATGATAGCATATCAACAACAAGGGTGACAACTTGCTGGCATGCTACCCCACCCACGAAGGACCTATAAAAGACGGACAGCACTGCTAGGCAGACTCAGACGTATGTTTGTGTCTGTCTCTGCCTCTGCACAGGTTCTGACCAGTTCTTGGCTCTTGGTAAGATAATATTTTACTACCACATTATCTTGTAGATTTGAGACAGAATTTAGAATTTCTATTCTGGTTGTTCATTGCAGACTCTAATTGTTCATTAAGGTGTGGAACACTGAAAAACACTTTTTTGATGAATTTCTTTGATTATAATCGGTCAGTCCGAGTTTTTCATGCAGGCTGAAGATGAAAACAGTCTTATGATAGGGAATAGACGGTGAAATACTAGGATTTGACAATTCTCACATATCTGTGTCACACTGAATTTGCATTCATGGCCTAGCCCATCTTGGCTTGTGCCCGCCCACAGGAAGGCTTTTTATTTATTAAATTGCAGCAAGGAGAGAGTGTCTTAAGCTGTTTTTGAAGGACCATAGCATTTGCAAAATGGGATTTGCCACGGCTCCCTGGGGAGGATTTAGGCCTTTATAGTAGCAAAGCTGAAGCTAGCATAAACTGCCATCAGGCACCTCTCCAACCAATACGGGATATGGGAGATCGCTGCCCCCCCCGCATGTGACGTACAGGGTTGCGCGTTCAGCATCAGACGGAAGACACGTCAGACTGATGAAATTTCTTTTTCAGGACCTTTAGCTTTGATGTGACCTGCTTTTTGTCCCGCTTGACGCCCCGCCCAGCCAGTGTTTTCACCACTCTGTCGAACAGCTGGCTGTCTCTCACCGTCCCCGTAAAAAGGCAACTAATCTGTTCGCCCGCTCGCACGGCCAAAAGCTCCATGGTCTCTCCGTCCGTCCCGTTTGCCATGTTGTAGGTTGTTGAAAGATACTAGTGAGAGGCCATTTTTATCTTTGTTTGTATCCCTTCCGGTCGGCACTTGGCGTGCAGTATACGTCACTAACGCGACCACCCTCTTTTGCGGTGGGACCTCCCACAGTTGCTCCAAAGGGATTAGCGGGGCTGACACGCGTTTAGCCGTCAGAGGTGAGGGGCTCATGTGGCAATATTACTACGAGGCTAAGCGCATCAGAATCAAGTTTTATCACCTTTCCTCTTTGCTCCTTGCCGTATTTACGAGACCCACAAATTTGGATTTATCACTCTGTAATGACGCGATGGTCTGTCTTATAAAAGAGGCTTTAGTGATACCGATTTAGCAACACAGCTGAACATGTTCTTTTAGCCAATCAGAAGTGAGGTGTATGCATGTCATTAATAATAATGAGTAATATGGCTGTTTCCAGCCCACCTCCGCACCAGGAAAACTTCTGCATCTCAGAACAGGAGCAGCATAGCTTTTTTAAATGACTCATGGGGCATTGATTTACATTAGAGAACACTACAGATGTATTTAATAAACTAGTAAACCACACCTTTAAACAATATTTTGTAATTGAGAGAATTCAATAATTAGAATTTTCCTCTTCTGCAGTCTGCAAAACAGCAGGAAAACCAGTTCAGTCTCATTTGCCTATTTACCTATGGTTGTATCACACAGATTAGTGTTTTCATAAGTCACCAACAAGGATAAAAAACTTCACCAGGAGTCACCTTGCACCTCACCGAAGACACCATGAAAGCTGTTGCAGCCTTGTTGCTCCTGCTGAGTTGCTTATCTAACTGTCATGGTAGGTTTTCACCATGATGCATAAAATATTTCAGAATTAAAAAAAACATGTTTCTATATTGTTAAGATTTTGCATCTCTACAGGGTGGACCTGCACAGCCCCCCCACAGCAGCCTTCTGCTGCACAGATTGATGCTGGACAAGGACAAGTGGTGATGACAGACAGCTCATCAAACGCGTATTTCTTGAGTGGATCAGGTTGGTCCAAACTGGGCACTGTTCCTCTCATTCATGTCACAGCCGGACCTGCAGGAATCTGGGGAGTCGACTCGTCAAATAACATCTACAAGTTTGTAGGAGGAGACTTTGTTTCTGTTGATGGTGAGTCATTTAATAAACAAATGTTACAGTTTAAGCTACACAAAGTGAATCTTTTTAAATGTTTGTTGAATTTTTTGTCAGGTTTATTACAGCAGGTGGATGCTGGAGGTAATGAACAGGTAGTGGGAGTGAACAGTGCAGACAACATCTTTTGCCTTAAAAGTAGCATCACCTTGGCCTATCCACAACCTGGTCCAGTGGCCTGGACACCGTTTGACGGGTCGTTGACGTATTTCAGCTGTGGACCAAATGGATGCTGGGGAGTGAACTCCGCTGATAACATCTATGTCTCTGTAAGCTCTTCTATCTTTACCTCAAGGCAGCATTGTTCTTATCACTGATTATGACCTCTGACTACATGTTATTTTTCCAATAGAACGTGAATCCATCTACCTGTAGTAAGACTAGATGGACACAGGTGCCAGGATCAGCAACACTGGCTGAAGTTGGAACTGATGGGAGTGTCTTTGTGGTCAATTCAAATGGTGACGTCTTCCAAAGGTAAATCTGCTTTGAGATATCTTTGTTACTCTATCAGCGTATGAACATTAATCTTACCCAGTAAAACGTGTTCGCCACAAATCCAAAAATACTTTGAGGACTGCTCTATTTAATTGACCACTGCTGTCCCTCCACATCTTCTGTCTCCATAATAGTTACTCAAAAAAGGATACGTTGGGTGTACATCCTCGTCTGAAAGAAAGAAAGAAAGAAAGAGAAAGAAAGAAAAATAACAATCTTTTCTAAAGCGCCCATCAAGATAAAAAAAAAAACTTTTATATATGAAAAGTATTTTTAAAACAATATTAAAAACTTTGGTTAAAATAAAAAAATAGTTTGTGATTAAAAAAATGTAAAGAAAGGGAGAGATAAAATGAATAGGAAAGAGGGAAATCAGTGTGTTTGGAGGACTTGGTGAGAAGTCTGAACAAGAGAACTGACATGAGAATCCAGGGTGAGAGCTGGGTCAAAGGTCACATCAAGATTCCTGACAGAGGCTTTGTTGTGAGAAGCAAGCTGACCAAGAGAGTCTCTGACATTGGGAACCAGCTTGTCTGGCGCACAGATGATGATCTCAGTCTTATCTTCATTCAGCTGTAGAAAGCTCCCAGCCATCCAGGTTTTGATAGAGTCTAAGCAGATGTGTAACAGCTGCAGCTTAGACATCTCATGGGGCTTAAAGGAGATGTACAGTTGGATGTCATCTGCATAAAAATGGTAGGATATTCCTTTACAGGAGCTCGGGATGTGCTGAAGAGTAAGCAAATAGAGGAGGAAGAGTAGAGCCCCAGCACAGAACCTTTTGGGACACCATGGGTGAGAAAGGTGGTGGAAGACCTAAACTTGGAGACGGCCACTGAGAAAGCACTCTCAGACAGCTAAGAGGAGACCCACTCAAGAGCAGATCCTGATAGGCCTTCCCAGTCTCTCAGCCTATCCAGTAGCAGGTGATGGTCAACAGTATCAAAGGCTGTAGTCAGGCCCAGCAGGACCAGAACAGAACAGTCCCCTGCATCACTGTGGGTCAGAAGGTCATTAGAGACCCTAAGAAGAGCTGTTTCAGTAGAATGAGCTCTATGAAAACCTGATTGGAAACCATCATAGATGTTATGTTCATCAAGACCAACTGTGAGTTGCTTAGGCAAAGCAAGGCAGCTTTAGTTGTATAGCACCTTACAACAGCATAAAACTGATGTAAGTGCTTCACAGTAATTAAAAACTTTAAAAACAATACACAACATAAAATTGCATAAAAACTAAAGCTTAAGAACAACACTAAAAAGATTCTAGCCACATCGTTTTCCAAGATCTTGGAGATGAACGGAAGTTTAGAGATGGGTCTCAAGCTTCTATGGAGAGAGGGGTCAAGACTCGTTTTTTAAGAAGCGGGTGGATTACAGCATTCTTAAAGTAAGCAGGGACCTGACCAGAAACCAGAGAAGCATTAATAATGGAGAGCACGCTGGGACAGATGGACTGGAAAGCACTTTTAAACAAAGATGAGGGTAAGATGTCGAGGGGGCATGCAGAAGTCTTCATAGAGAGTTTTGGGGAGTGATAAGTATTTAATCCTTGTTCCACGTAATATTTTAAAATTCTGATTCTTTTTCCTTTTAAAGTGTTAAATATGTAATACAAATTTAAATCTGAGAACTACTTCGCTAGTTAGCCAAAATGTTGATGCAGATAAATCTGGAGTCTTCCTTGAGTAATGAAGTATGTAGGCGCCATCTAGTAGACGGTTTTGAGGTTTTCCGATATTTAATGATGACACAGATGCATGATCACTTATGTCAATTGGTTTGAGTATTGTTGAAACCTGAAGAAAGAATATGATGATTTTACATATTAAAAGACCCTATTCTAGAAAACGACTGATGTACTGTTGGAAAGTGAAGACACTTTTGGATTTTTAGATGTGAAACTCTTGAACAATTGCCTCAACCAAATTGGTTTATATTTTGATTTATTTTGTCTGTTGATTTCCAGTTTTGTATTCATTGCTTGAATGATCACTTACAGAATCAAAACTGTGTTCATATCTTTTCCTATGATAATTAAAAGCAGTCTAGTAATAAAGTAAAAAGGTCGATTGAAGCCATTTATTTTGACTATAGATGTTGTAGCTGTGATAATCGCCTCTCTTCTGAGTCAGTAGTGACTAAATGTTTGTGAATCAGTACATTCAAATGGAGACCTCTCTCTCTGCTGTTGTATGCTGAATATAATTTGTTGTATGAACTTGATATCATCAGGGTTTCATTGTCTTCTCTTTACAGAACTGGCATCACCAGCAGTCTTCCACAAGGAAGAGATTGGGTTCAGATACCGTTTTGTCTGCCCGTCAAACACGTCAGCTATGACCTGGGACACCTGTGGGTTGTGTTTGAGATTGGTTTGATCCTGGATTGTCAGCAGTAACATGTTAGCTGTCCTCACTAAAGTCTTTTCTTCAGTAGTGGCCTTTATATGAAAATAAAACCCATTATCTTCTTGGTGTTTTCATAGCTTGACCTCTACCTTTTCTTTTTATTCTAACAGTGGTAAGAATTATGGTGGTGAAATAAATGGTTGTTTTAAACGATTAATTAAAATGTGACCCAAAAATCCTGTTGGTTTCTTGAAATCTCATATCCTAACAATAACATGGTTATTACTGCCATGTTGTGAACACTTAAAATGGAAACAAAGCATTTAATTACATGAGGTACCAAAACCAATGACCTTTCTAGCAGGATCTATTCAAGCCCCGTTCACATGGCTGGATAATCATGCCAATTCTTGATATAATCCTCCCCTTCCAATAGTCTCAAGGATGAGCAAGATTACAGCAATGGTGCTAAAGATGATCTCATCAGATAATCGTGCCATTTGTGGTTTCTTAACAGTGCATGGTCTGTTTGTAGGGACATAGGGGCTGCTCCATTCATAAATCTGGGCTTGTTGAATTGTCTTCATCTGATTCCTGCGAACAAACAAGGATGCTACCTGTTTAATTAGAAACATGCCGGTCATGCACAAGAGGAGCGTGCTTATTTCACCATGCTCTCTGGTTGGCTGTGTCATGTTCTGTGGCCCTTTGGTCTCCAGCCCCCTCCCCACAAACATTGGTTCGACTCCGGCGTGGTGTCCATGTCCAAAAATGGTTGCGGTAGGACGGCCCGAATTTGTAAAAAAAAAAAAAAAACAGAACATGTCTTAAAAATCCATTCAGATACATTTGTACATGCCTACAGTTATATGTATAATTGTTATTTTGAAAATTAGTTACGTGTAGTTCAACATTGCATCCCAGCAATATTGGTCCACGGTCAAAAATGGTCACGGTAGGATGGTCCAAATAAAACATATTTTTTAACATAACATTTCCTACAAATCCACTCAGATTTGTAGTTACATGTATAATTGTTACACTGACAGTAACTTATGCATAGTTCAACACATGGCATGTCATTAATCAGTTGTAAGTGAAGGTCTACTAGTCTCTTCATAAATATCAATGGGATAGCTCAACTAGTTAGTCATCTGACTTACACTCTAAAGGACACGGGATTGAGTCCAGGCTGGGAAAAGCCAATTGGTAAAGCAAGGCCAGACACTGGAAATATTCTAATTAGTCTAACTAGTATTAAATGTAAAAACAACATTTTATTTTACAGTGCAGATGAGATGTACACTGACAGTCATTAAATGTCCGAATGAGACGTGCCGAAAGACGTGTAATTCACGTCCAAAAAAGACGTCGGTTCAACTTTCATTTTGGAACTATTTGTCAACCATGATGGGACGTGTCGACCCGACGTCTTTTCAACGTTGATTGAATGTCCTAATGTTTGCTGGGCTCCAGGTTTTCCTCATAGAAAACTAAAAACAAGTGAAGTGACTAGGGGGAACATGTTCAGCTTATCTAGTTCGTATCTCCTTTAGTGTGTTGTGTTTCCTTCCCCATTTAGGTCATTAGTTCACTTATCTTTAGATCTCCTGTGTCTTAGTTCTACATTGTTTAGGTTTAGTTTAGTTTAATTTAGTTTAGTAGCTTTGTTTTACAGGATTTAGATCTGGTGTTCTCCCCTGCCTGTTTCTGCTCTACCTCTCAGTTTATTAGTCTCACCTGTACCCAATTCCCTTAATCACCCAGCCCATGTGTATATAACCCTGTCTTCTCTCTTAGCGATTTGTTGGTCCATTGTCTTGTCAGTGTTGTTCTAGTTGCCTCCAGTGCTATTGAGTTTTTTGTCACTCCTCCAAGAATAAAGGATTCTTATTTCTGCAACTGCCCATGCCAGTGTAGTTCTGGGTTCTTGCATTTTGGGTCCAAGCCTCAATGTGGCAGGCTGTATATTTAGCAGGAAGTACATTCACTCAAAACACCAAAAGAGGTAGAATTATCCGATAAATATATTTAGTGCTTTTACGGTAGTTGTGTGTATCCTCGAGACTGGGTAAAAAACAGACAAATGGACATGTATAACAAATAAACATTTTAAATATAGAGTCCCTGCTCTTATCTGACCCTCAAACTCCTCTTTGAGGAAAGATTAGGATTCAGGAGAATATAAAAAAATATTTTCTGCATTTAAAATCCTTTCATGTCTTGAGATTTGATAAACAGCTGAGGTTTTTCTACCTTTTCATTTTCTTTTTGACAGTGTATCCTTGTAATGATTGTTTATAAATTAATAAAGGTGAAAGCAAATATATATATATTTGTCACTTTTTCTTGTTTTGTAAGTTAAAGTTTCATGAAAATCCCAGGTCTTAAAAAAGAAGACAAACCTAAATTTACGCCATAATTGCTGCACACATAGAGCAAATTCAATGCAAAAGGTGAATTCATTGACGACAACAGGGAAATAAACTCTGGATTTCTACTGGCACAAGGCTGACATTGTAACGTCACAGTTACTTTGAATGGTAACTAATTACTATGACAATGTGGTAACTGAGTTTCTAACTCAATGACTTTTTTGAAAAAAGTAATTTGTTACTAACTTTATTATTATTTTGTTTTAAGATGCCCAACAATGGTTGTTGAGAAATAGTTCTCCCTTTGTGTCTGGCCTTTGGTTTAAAAACTAAATCAAATAATCAGAGAGCAACAATTTTGTTCATTTAATAAATGCACTTTGTTGTGGCCACAGAGAACAAGAATGAACTGCATTATTTTTGATGACGGAGCTCTGATAAGACAATGGTTGGTGTTAGACCTCTAAGATTGTATGTTTATGTATTTGCATGCTTTTCTGAAAGATTATTGTTTTAATAACATTTTACAGTTTCCGTGACATGACAGCTAAATTGTCCCAGAAACCCAGTAAACTTTGTAAAGAATAAAAAGTGTCAATTTCCACCATCGAATTGACACAACATAACCTTTCATGCATGCCAGAACTGCAAAGTCAAGGTTACGCCATCTGGAGGATTGACCAGGTGTCTAGTGGGCCTGGGGTAACATGGAGGACGCGTGACACAAAAGAAAATTAACAAAAGTTTTATTTACTTTTCTCTTAATTCAGAAAATATGACTATTATTATTGCTAACCACCATGGATCTAAATCCCCTTTTATCAAAACAGGTTCAAACAGTAACATAACTCTAAAGGGCACAATATCGAAGTTCTAAGTGGGAGACAACAGACCAGAGGAAAGGCAGCTCTGCACTATTGTCCCCATTGGTGAGGCGCTCCAGCTGGTCCTTTAAACAATTTGCGGCTGATGAAAACCCAGCTCAGCTGGTGCAGGGAGGAGCAAGGGTGAGCCAACAGGCCATAGTCTGCAGGCAGGCTCCTCAGATGCAACATAAAAATGCACAGAAAAATGAAATCACAACACAAAAAGGCTCCAGCCGTATCACTTCCCCCCATAAAGCCTAAGGTCTACACCTTTGGGTACAAAAACAAACAAACAAACACTGATACATCTCATTCTCCAGGTTGGGCTAAACCAAAATCTTTTCTGTGCCTTTGCTGCTTGTCATCTTACTTAATAAGTGGCCAAAGCACGGAATTTGTAAAGTGAAGGTCTCTGTACACTACTCACGGATTAATCATAATGGTTTCTTTTTATTTTTCCTCTTTATTTTGGCTGGTCCACAAAACCCAGTATCAAACACGGGCGGCTCAGGCTCAGCAGCACGTCTGTCCATCTCACAGGAGCCTGTGTTTTTGTTTCCTGCAATGAGACCATTAGGAGTAGAAGCTGACATGTTTTCTACTCCCTTAGCTTGAGGTTTTGACCAGGCAGGTGGAACCACCAGGTCCCCGGCGATGTCATTTCCCAACAGGAGAACGACGCCATCCACTGGTAGGGAGCGACAGACAGCAATGTTAAAATATCCTGTGACGAGATCAGATGTTAAAAACACACGATGGACGGGCTTCTGAAAGGACGGGGGCGCAATCCCTTTAACAACTACTTTAAAACCACAAGCACTTCTTCCAGAAAAGGGTAATGCCAAACTCAGAATGAGAGAATGAGATGCCCCAGTGTCCCTCAGGATTTTTATCGGTACAGGCCTATCATCAGCCGACAATGAAACAAATCCAGAAAATACAAATGGCTTAAAACAGGATCCCACATCCCGTTCCCCAACAGTAACATGGGCTGAACAGGTAAAAACCTCAACATTGTCAGGCTGTTCTTGTCTTACATTCTTGGCCTGGAGAATGGGACAGTCCTTTGTGACATGACCAGGCTTGTGACAATAAAAACACAGAGCAGGTTCAGGAACGCCATTTGTTATGTCTGCCTCAGCAGGCGGCCCAGGTGAGGGTCTTCTGTTGGGATCAAAGTTCACCCTGTGAGTTAACACAAACTCATCCGCGAGCTGCGCTGCAGCAGACAATGAAGTCACCTTCTGCTCGTTTACATACTGAACCACTTTATCAGGGATGCAGCGTTTAAATTCCTCAAGGAGCAGGAGCTCACGCAAAGTAGCAAAGTCTTTTACCTTGGAGGAATTACACCATTTATCGAATAGAACCGTTTTTACTCGAGCAAACTCAATGTGTGTCTGTGCCGAGTTTTTCCTGGAAAGTCTGAACTTCTGGCGATAGGCTTCTGGCACCAACTCATATGCCTGTAAAACTGCAGTTTTAACGGTGTCATAATTATTGCTATCCGAGACAGAGAGAGCGGCTACAACCTCGGAGGCTTTACCTGTGAATCTGCACTGCAGCAGGAGAGGCCACACATCCCGCGGCCAATTAAGCGCCGTTGCGATAGGTTCAAACGCAGAGAAGTAGCAGTCAACCTCAGATTCCCTGAAAACAGGCATCAACGCCATGCAGTTACTGATATTAAAAGAGTCTTGCGGTGGGGAACTCACCGGAGATGTCTCTTTCTCAGCCTTCACAGCCTCGTGTTCAAGTTCAAGTTTGCGAAGACGCAATTTTGTATCAGCTTCCAGTTCCAGCTTTCTCATCTCAAACTCCAGCTGTCTGCGCTGGGCTCGGTCCTCAGCGTCCAAACGGAGTTGCTCAATCCTCAGCCTGAATTCGGCTGGAGTCACGTCCTCATCAGAGTCAGCCGGGTCGGCGTCTACAGCAGCTGTAACCAGTCTGTCATCAGGTGCAGTAGGGCTGACAGGGGGCGGGGTCGCCAGGGGAGGTTCAGCATGTACACGGGCCTCCGCAGGCGAGGCAGCCTGTTGCCGAGTAAGCAGGCCCAAGTCCTCCAGGCCACTGATTACCACCTCCTGCAGCTCCACCTTTAACAAGTGATCTGCCACGTCCAGCAGATCCCGCTTGCGACAGGCACTAATCAGTCCACGGGATGGGGCCTCCACAAACTGCCCTAAATCAAAAGTAGCCATAACTGGTAAAACACTGATACACACAAATGATCACGCATCCAACCTCAGTTTAAGAGTACTTAATGATCCCGGACGAGCCCCCATATGTT
Organism: Nothobranchius furzeri; assembly: GCF_043380555.1. Classification (NCBI taxonomy): domain Eukaryota; kingdom Metazoa; phylum Chordata; class Actinopteri; order Cyprinodontiformes; family Nothobranchiidae; genus Nothobranchius; species Nothobranchius furzeri. The sequence goes on along the minus strand of NC_091741.1, from coordinate 58,218,321 downwards.
ACAACCAGGTGTCTAGGGGGCCTGGGGTAACATGGAGGACGCGTGACACAAAAGAAAATTAACAAAAGTTTTATTTACTTTTCTCTTAATTCAGAAATAATGACTATTATTATTGCTAACCACCATGGATCTAAATCCCCTTTTATCAAAACAGGTTCAAAAGTAACATAACTCTAAAGGGCACAATATCGAAGTTCTAAGTGGGAGACAACAGACCAGAGGAAAGGCAGCTTTGCACTATTGTCCCCATTGGTGAGGAGCTCCAGCTGGTCCTTTAAACAATTTGCGGCTGATGAAAACCCAGCTCAGCTGGTGCAGGGAGGAGCCAGGGTGAGCCAACAGGCCATAGTCTGCAGGCAGGCTCCTCAGATGCAACATAAAAATGCACAGAAAAATGAAATCACAACACAAAAAGGCTCCAGCCATAACAGATGCACAAATCAACCTTTTCAACTGCCAAGGTCTCCCACAAAAGCCTTACCTCTCTGCTAAAAGTCAGACTGCTGGATTCCTCACTCTGAATAAAAGTGAATCCTCACGAATCCTACAAGGCTGTACAACTTTTGGGTTAAATAATCACATGTGATGAATGAGTAAGATTTTTAAATGAAATGTTTGAATAATCTGTGCTTAAATCAATGAATTTGAAATGAATATTGTTCTTACAAAGATCCATTTTTATCAAAAATCACTGTGTTTGATATAACAAGTTAATTATTGTTTACACTCATACACATCTTCATAAGATACATATTAAGGTTAAGGTTCACCTCACATAAAGTTTAAAGATTCTTTATTCACAGAATTAAGAATCTTGTATCTAAAGGAAGGCGTGGCTTTCTGAGGAATATTTTGGTAAAGCCTTCCAGAGACGACACATTCTGATTTGCCAGAATGGCCAGAAATCATAACATTGTGGTTTATTAAAACAGGATTTACTTCCCGATTAATTAAGTTTCTAGCTGAACCTCGATTCGGCCAAATTGGGAAAGAAGCCTCTTTTGACACAATCTCCTTTGACCTTAAGTCAAAGCCTCTCTGCAACGCTGCGGCTGATACCAGACAACCGGCTCTTCTAAGAGCCAAACAAACATCAACCTTAGATGCAAATAAGCATTCCAGCTTCCGGCTTTCACCTCAAGGTATCTCAGACTGGACGGGTCCTATCGGAACTATCTATGGGTTCCTAAATGGGCTGGTCGTCTCCTAAAAGGCTTTACTGAAAATCCACACAACGAAAATTTACTGCATATTGGTGTAATTAGTTTTCTTGATGTTTTTGCTAATTTAGTAACCTGTAATTCTGGGTGTTGCTTGTCTAGGTGGATGTTTCCTTTCAAGAATGCTTTTGTAACTCATTTGCGCTAATTAGTTTCTTTCCAGCTAATCAGCTGAAAGCACCACAGGCTGATTGCTGTCACCCAAACATGCCTACATAGATAGAAGATAGCATATCAACAACAAAGGTGACAACTTGCTGGCATGCTACCCCACCCACAAATGACCTACAAAAGACGGACAGCACTGTTAGGCAGACTCAGACGTATGTTTGTGTCTGTCTCTGCCTCTGCACAGGTTCTGACCAGTTCTTGGCTCTTGGTGAGATCATATTTTACTACCACATTATCTTGTAGATTTGAGACAGAATTTAGAATTTCTATTCTGGTTGTTCATTGCAGACTCTAATTGTTCATTAAGGTGTGGAACACTGAAAAACACTTTTTTGTTGAATATCTTTGATTATAATCGGTCAATCCGAGTTTTTCATGCAGGCTGAAGATGAAAACAGTTTTCTACAGCTATCTCCTGTGTTAGCTTCTGATAGGAAATAGACGGTGAAATGCTAGGATTTGAAAATTCTCACATATCTGTGTCACATTGAATTTGCATTCATGGCCTAGCCCATCTTGGCTTGTGAAGGCTTTTTATTTATTAAATTGCAGCAAGGAGAGAGAGTGTCTTAGTGATACGAACTTTGCAACACAGCTGAACGTGTTCTTTTAGCCAGTCGGAAGTTAGGTGTATGCATGTCATTAATAATAATGAGTAATATGGCTGTTTCCAGCCCACCTCCGCACCAGGAAAACTTCTGCATCTCAGAACAGGAGCAGCATAGCTTTTTTAAATGACTCATGGGGCATTGATTTACATTAGAGAACACTACAGATGTATTTAATAAACTAGTAAACCACACCTTTAAACAATATTTTGTAATTGAGAGAATTCAATAATTAGAATTTTCCTCTTCTGCAGTCTGCAAAACAGCAGGAAAACCAGTTCAGTCTCATTTGCCTATTTACCTATGGTTGTATCACACAGATTAGTGTTTTCATAAGTCACCAACAAGGATAAAAAACTTCACCAGGAGTCACCTTGCACCTCACCGAAGACACCATGAAAGCTGTTGCAGCCTTGTTGCTCCTGCTGAGTTGCTTATTTTACTGTCATGGTAGGTTTTCACCATGATGCATACAATATTTCAGAATAAAAAAAAACATGTTTCTGTATTTTTAAGATTTTGCTTCTCTACAGGGTGGACCTGCACAGCCCCCCCACAGCAGCCTTCTGCTGCACAGATTGATGCTGGACAAGGACAAGTGGTGATGACAGACAGCTCGTCAAACGCGTATTTCTTGAGTGGATCAGGTTGGTCCAAACTGGGCACTGTTCCTCTCATTCATGTCACAGCCGGACCTGCAGGAATCTGGGGAGTCGACTCGTCAAATAACATCTACAAGTTTGTAGGAGGAGACTTTGTTTCTGTTGATGGTGAGTAATTTAATAAACAAATGTTACAGTTTAAGCTACACAAAGTGAATCTTTTTAAATGTTTGTTGAATTTTTTGTCAGGTTTATTACAGCAGGTGGATGCTGGAGGTAATGAACAGGAAGTGGGAGTGAACAGTGCAGACAAAATTTTCTGCCTGAAAAGTAGCATCACCTTGGCTTATCCACAACCTGGTCCAGTGGCCTGGACACCGTTTGACGGGTTGTTGACGTATTTCAGCTGTGGACCAAACAGATGCTGGGGAGTGAACTCCGCTGATAACATCTATGTCTCTGTAAGCTCCTCTATCTTTACCTCAAGGCAGCATTGTTCTAATCACTGATCATGACCTCTGATCATATGTTATTTTTCCAATAGAACGTGAATCCATCTACCTGTAGTAAGACTAGATGGACACAGGTGCCAGGAGCTGCAAAAATGGCTGAAGTTGGAACTGATGGGAGTGTCTTTGTGGTCAGCTCAAATGGTGACGTCTTCCAAAGGTAAATCTGCTTTGAGATATCTTTGTTACTCTATCAGTGTATGAACATTAATCTTACCCAGTAAAACGTGTTCGCCACAAATCCAAAAATACTTTGAGGACTGCTCTATTTAATTGACCACTGCCGTCCCTCCACATCTTCTGTCTCCATAATTGCAGGGGTGTCAAACTCAAACTCACATGGTGCCGTAATGAAACTCTGGGACGGAGTCGAGGGCCAAACTTTATATTTGTTGAAAAAGTGACGGCAAATTTGCACATTTTCTTTATCAACACATATGCAATTTTGAACCTTTAAATTTGGAAACAAACATATTTCTGCATTAACACTGAATGTGGAATAACCAAATTACACACGAGCAAGTCAGTTTTAAATAAAAGGCATCAGTGGTATTCATTAATTGTGGTATAATCAGCATTTTTAAAATCTATTCAGGATTTATGTTTTCTTGTTTATTCATTTTTCTTATTTCTTATTCTCCATTTTTTCTCCTGTAATAAGTGTCATCGCTGCTGTGACATCTAGCTTTCCCCACTGAGGAACAATAAAGGGATTTTCTATTCTATTCATGATGTATTGCTGGATTAAACAGGCCAGATCTTCGTATTTTTCTAACCTTGTGAACATGAACAGGAAAAACCCAAAATTCTTGTTTGACACCATCAGTAAAATTGTTTCACCGCCAGCTTCAATGGTGCCTGTATTTTCTACTGGGGACTGCAACAGATTTTTAAACTTTTTTGTAAAAAAGTTGATGACATTAGGGCTAGTGTTACTCCATCCCCTGTCTTAAATTCTAACATTGGTCACTCAGATAGCGTGTGGTCCTCATTTATTCCTGTTACTGTGGAGGACATAAAAGCTGCTCTGAAAGATGAGGCCTTCTTCCTGCCCATTAGATGTAGTTCCCTCATCACTGCTCTTGGAAGTTTGGGATGTTGTTGGCCCACACATCGCCAAACTTTTTAACATTTCGCTTTCTACTGGGTCAGTTCCAAGCTACTTCAAACAAGCAGCCTTAAACCCTATTTTGAAAAAGCCCAATTTGGACCCATCTGAACCTGGCAACTATAGGCCAATTTCAAAACTCCCTTTTTTGGCTAAATTACTGGAGAAGTTGGTGGCAGGGCAGCTGACTACTTTTCTGGACCTTAATAATGTTTTAGATAAGTTCCAATCAGGCTTTTGTAAGATGCCTTCCACTGAAACAGCTCTTTTAAAGGTATCTAATGATGTACTGATGGCGGCAGACTCTGGCCAATATACTGTACTGGTTTTATTGGATTTGTCTTCAGCTTTTGACACGGTTGACCATAAAATTCTGTTACATCGACTACACAATGACTTAGGATTTTCTGGTACGGTTCTGAAGTGGTTTTCCTTCTATTTAAATAACAGAACATTCTCTGTATGTGTAAACAAGATTAGGTCTGAAGTCACATCATTGCTTCACGGTGTTCCCCAGGACTCGGTCTTTGGCCCTATTTTGTTTCTTTTATATATTTGCCCTCTTGGGGAGATTATCAAAAGCTTTACTAATGTGTCCTACAATTTATATGCGGATGACATTCAACTCTACTGCTCTTTCAAGGACCTAGAGTTTAACAAGCTAGCTGATCTACTTGACTGCATTGAGAGTATTAAGGACTGGCTAGCCAGTAACTGTCTTCAGTTGAACTCAAGCAAGACCGAAACACTGATCATTGCTCCTGAACAGAAAGTGTTTTTAATCAAACAACACCTCGGGTCCCTGAGCTCCTCAGTCCAGACCATTCTCAGAAACCTTGGTGTTCTTTTTGACCAATCCATGTCTTTGAGCTGCCACTCAAAACAATTAGTAAAAAACTGCTTTTATCATTTGCGAAACATTTCCAAATTGAGAGCTTTTACTTCATAATCGGACTTGGAGATGATTATTCATGCTTTTATTTCTTCTCGTTTAGATTATTGTAATTCTATCTTTACTTGTTTTAACAAATCAGATGTCAGTCGTCTCCAGTTGGTCCAGGACGCTGCAGCAAGGCTTTTGACAGGAACCAATTGAAGGGCTCACATAACACCGGTTTTATCTTCTTTACATTGGCTACCGGTCAAGTTTAGAATTGATTTAAAAATTTTAGTTTTGACTTTTAGAGCTCTTAATGGACAAGCTCCACAATATTTATCAGACCTTTTAATCCCTCACTCTTCTGGCCAGACTCTACTGTCCTCGGGTCAAAACCTACTGAAGGTCCCTAAGACCAGATTTAAAACTAGAGGGGACCTGTCCTTTCAAGCTGTAGCTCCCAGACTTTGGAACGCCCTGCCCTTGTTTCTTTGTCTGGCCGACTCGGTTGATTCTTTCAAAAAGCAGCTGAAAACACTTTTATTTAGACAAGCTTTTATGTAAGTTGACCTTGTGCTCCTGTCCTGTTTTGCCTTTTTATGTATGTTGTGAAGCACTTTGTGATTTTATCTGTGAAAAGTGCTGTATAAATAAAGTTTTACTTACTTACTTAAAGTGAAGACACTTTTGGATTTTTGGATGTTAAACTCTTGAACAATTGCCTCAACCAAATTGGTTTATATATTGATTTATTATGTCTGTTGATTTCCAGTTTTGTATTCATTGCTTGAATGATCTCTTACAGAATCAAAACTGTGTTCATATCTTTTCCTATGATAATTAAAAGCAGTCTAGTAATAAAGTAAAAAGGTTGATTAAAGCCATTTATTTTGACTATAGATGTTGTAGCTGTGATAATCGCCTCTCTTCTTGGTCGGTAGTGACTAAATGTTTGTGAATCAGTACATCCAAACAGAGACCTCTCTCTCTGCTGTTGTATGCTGAAAATAATTTGTTGTATGAACTTGATTCCATCAGGGTTTCATTGTCTTCTCTTTACAGAACTGGCATCACCAGCAGTCTTCCACAAGGAAGAGATTGGGTTCAGATACCGTTTTGTCTGCCCGTCAAACACGTCAGCTATGACCTGGGACACCTGTGGGTTGTGTTTGAGATTGGTTTGATCCTGGATTGTCAGCAGTAACATGTTAGCTGTCTTCACTAAAGTTTTTTCTTCAGTAGTGGCCTTTATATGAGAATATAACCCATTATCTTCTTGGTGTTTTCATAGCTTGACCTCTACCTTTTCTTTTTATTCTAACAGTGGTAAGAATTATGGTGGTGAAATAAATCGTTGCTTTAAACAATTAAACAAACATTCCTGTTGGAATGTGACCTAAAAATCCTGTTGGTTTCATGAAAACTAACAATAACATGGTTATTACTGCCATGTTGTGAACACTTAAAATGGAAACAAAGCATTTAATTACATGAAGTAACAAAACCAATGACCTTTCTAGCAGGATCTATTTAAGCCCCGTTAACATGGCTGGATAATCATGCCAATTCTTGATACAATCCTCCCCTTCCAATAGTCTCAAGGATGAGCAAGATTACAACAATGGTTCTAAAGATTATCTCATCAGATAATTGTGCCATTTGTGGTTTCTTAAGAGTGCATGATCTGTTTGTAAGGACATAGGGGCTGCTCCATTCATAAATCTGGGCTTGTTGAATTGTCTTCATCTGATTCCTGAGGACAAACAAGGGTGCTACCTGTTTAATTAGAAACATGCCGGTCATGCACAAGAGGAGCATGCTTATTTCACTATGCTCTCTGGTTGGCTGTGTCATGTTCTGTGGCCCTTTGGTCTCCAGCCCCCTCTCAACAAACATTAGTCCGACCCCGGCGTGGTGTCCATGTCCAAAAATGGTTGCGGTAGGACGGCCTGAATTTGTAAAAAAAAAAAAAAAACCGAACATGTCTTAAAAATCCATTCAGATACATTTGTACATGCCTACAGTTATATGTATAATTGTTATTTTGGCAGTTAGTTACGTGTAGTTCAACATAGCATCCCAGCAATATTGGTCCGACGGCAACGTCGTGTTCACAGCCAAAAATGGTCGTGGTAGGACGGTCCATATTAGAAAAAAAATGTAACATAACATTTCCAAAAATCCCCTCAGATTTGTAGTTACATGTATAATTGTTACGCTGACAATAACTTATTTATAGTTCAACACATGGCATGTCATGAATCAGTTGTAAGTGAAAATCCTCTTTTTGTCACTTCATAAATGTCAATGGGATAGCTCAACCGGTTAGTCATCTGACTTACAGTCTAGACGACTCAGGGTTGTGTCCAGGCTGTTATAGGTCAATTGGTAAAGCAAGGTTGGCTACAGGAAATATTCTAATTATTATAATTATTATTAAATGTAAAAACAACATTTTATTTTACAGTGCAGATGAGATGTACACTGACGGTCATTAAACGTCCAAATGAGACGTGCCGAAAAACGTGTAGTTCACGTCCAGAAAAGACGTTGATTCAACTTTCATTTTGGAACTATTTGTCAACCATGATGGAACGTGTCGGCCCGATGTCTTTTCAACGTTGATTAAATGTCCTAATGTTTGCTGGGCTCCAGGTTTCCCTCATGTGCCCCTAGTCACTTCACTTGTTTTTAGTTTTCTATATGTCCTTTCTGACCCTCAAACTCCTCTTTGAGGAAAGATTAGGATTTAGGAGAATATAAAAAGTATTTTCAGTATTTAAAATCCTTTCATGTCTTGAGATTTGATAAACAGCTGAGTTTTTATTGTCTTTCATTTTCTTTTTGATGGTGTATCCTTTTGATTGTTTAAAAATTAATAAAAGTGAAACCAAAAAAATATATATCTGTCGCTTTTTCTTGCTGATTGGCTGCACCTGACAGTAAGGCGTTTCCTGTTTCCTGTTTTCAGTGTTGCACTACGTGTAGCTGTTTGGTGTTTGGGGCTCGCTAAAGCTGATTTAATTTCTCTGTACTTGTCACGGTTTGCCTCCACCTTCTGGTGAGGTGCGTTCAGTTTTGTGTTTCAGGTGGGCGCGGCAGACTGCACAGCTGTTTGAAGTTCCACTAATTGAGGCGCAGAGGATTTAAGGAGCGGCCTGACTCAACTCCAGCGCCGGTCGATACTCTCACATGGGTAGCCTCTAGCCTCTGAATCTGCCTGTTTCCTGATGATCCTGAAAATAATTCATCTGTATCCTGTTTTTGTATCCTGTTCCTGCACCACCTACCTTGCCTGGAGTTGTCCTCACGTCTCGCCGCTTAATGATCCTCTGAACTCCTCTCTCCACATCTGCCCGCCTGCCCACGCTCTGAACCACCACGCGCGGACCAACCTCTCCCTGTTCGCCTCCTCTCTTGTCCTGGTGTCTGACCATAAGAACGCTCAGTTACAGACTCTCATAGTATTGGTTCTCTGGTTCTGGCCTCGCTCACCTTCTGTTCTTTATCTCCGTAGATTCCGGTACTCCCCTGTTCCTGATCATAGAAGCAGCGTCTTTAGTTCTAGGTTTATCTTTTGTTTCATGTTGTAAAATAAATCACTTTATATTTTACTCACCTCTCCTCTCCTGTGATTCTTCATGTCCTGGGTGAAAGCCATTACCCACAACATGACAGAATCGACCGGCCAAACTAACACCCCCATTGAAGAATCACTCCCCGCAGTCCTAGCAAATACATTATCTCAGCATGAAGGATCCATTCGTTCCGCCCTCGATCAATTGTCCCTCATTAACCAGCGTTTATTCCAGCTCGATTCCGCCATCCGTCAGGTTAATGAGAGACTTACACCATCTCCTGCCGCTGTCTCTGTAGCTTCATCGCCGGCTCCACTTCCTGTTCAGCATCACGGGATCGGTTTCCGGGTTACACAATCACCTCAACCAGAAACATTCGCCGGTGAACCTGAAAAATGCCGTTGTTTTCGTTTACTTTGTGAATTGGCTTTCAATAGATCACCTGATACATTTGTAAATGATGCAGTTAAGGTTTCCTTTATCGTCAGTCTGGTACGTGGTCGAGCCCTACAGTGGGCCGAGGCTAGGAGTCGGCAACCCACCTTCCTTCAGGGACCATTTGCAGCATTCCTAGCTGAGTTTAAACAGATTTTTGATCAATCAGAATCCCCAGCCGAAATCGCCAAACAAATCTGGAGTCTCCAGCAGGGTCGACAGTCGGTGGTAGAATTTGCCATCGATTTTCGTACCCTTGCCTCCCTTTCCACACTAGATGAACCTTCTCTTAGAACCGCTTTTTCTCATGCCCTTAATGATAGGATTAAGGACCAATTGGTGTTTTGCCAAGAACTAGAGAGCCTAGAGTCTCTGGTCCAGTTAGCCGCCAATATTGAAAAACGCCTAAAGGAGAGACACAGGACACATACGCTCAGACCATTTCCTGACTCTGTTCCACAACGACAACGTCAACCTCATCCCTCTCTGGTTCATCCTGAGGAACCTATGCAGATAGGTCGAGCAAGTTTAACCCCTGAGGAGAAGGCTAGACGTCGCTCCTTAGGCCTCTGCCTTCACTGTGGTCAGCCGGGTCACATGCTGCAGGATTGTCCGGTTCAACCAAAAGCCAGGGCCCATCAGTAGGACCGGGATTACTGATGGGTGGAGTTCCTGGAAACCTGAAATCCCGGTGCATCTTAACCTGTTCTGTCTCCTACAACCAACAGACAGTTTCAACCCAGACGCTAGTGGACTCTGGATGTGAGAGGAGTGTCCTGGACCAAACTGTTGTTCAACAGATCAACATTCCCACCATTCCTCTGTCTACTCCCATACGCGCTTCCTTGTTGGATGGCTGTTCTCTCACAACCATAATTCATCGCACTGTTCCTATTACTATGCAAATCTCTGGTAACCATCATGAGACCTTGAGTTTCTATATTTTTCCTTCTCCCCAGTTGTTTTGGGTCATGAGTGGTTAGTGTTACACAACCCACAAATAGACTGAAAAACCGGGTTGGTTTCTGTCTGGAGTCCCTACTGCCTGTCTCAATGTCTCCTTTCAGCTCCTCTTCCAGCCCAGATCACCAATAGCTCTCCCCAGGAACCACCTGATCTTACTGGAGTCCCCGCTGAATATCACAACCTGCAGCAAGTGTTCAGTAAAGATCGAGCCTCTTCTCTGCCTCCTCACCGCCCGTATGATTGTGGAATTGACCTCATCCCGGATGCCATCTTACCTACCAGTAAGCTATACAGTCTGTCTAAACCCGAACAAACCTGCATGTCTGATTACATTTCAGAATCCCTAAAGTCTGGCATCATACGACCATCTACTTCTCCCCTGGGAGCTGGATTTTTCTTCGTTTCAAAGAAGGATGGTTCGCTCCGCCCCTGCATTGACTACTGTGGTTTAAACCAGATCACCATTAAGAATAAGTATCCTCTGCCTCTGCTATCTTCCACATTCAAACCTGTTAACGACGCTTCCATTTTCACAAAATTAGATATGCGCAACGCCTACCATCTTGTCAGAATTCGTGAAGGAGACGAATGGAAGACGGCATTCAAGACACCTTTGGGACACTTCGAATACCTTGTAATGCTGTTCGGACTCACCAACGCCCCCGCTGTGTTTCAATCCCTGGTCAACTCCGTGCTGGGTGATTACATCAACAAGTTTGTAACTGTCTACCTGGATGACATCCTCATATTTTCCAAAAACCTAACCGATCATCGTCAACATGTCCGTGCTGTACTCCAGCGTCTTCTTCAGAACCGGCTTTACGTTAAGGCAGAAAAATGTGAGTTTCACCTTCCCTCTGTAAAATTTCTGGGCTTTGTGTTGGAGAATGGAAAACTTAGAACCGATCCCGACAAGATCGCTGCCGTCCTGTCCTGGCCCACTCCAACCACACGTAAGCAGCTCCAGAGGTTCTTAGGATTTGGTAACTTCTATCGCAGATTCATTAGAGACTACAGCCGGATTGCAGTTCCATTAACCCAGCTCACCTCCATCAAGAGACAGTTTCTATGGACCAAGGAGGCTGACCAAATGTTTCTCACTCTAAAGGAGAGATTTGCTCATGCACCCATACTCACTCACCCGGATCCATCTGTTCCATTTACCCTGGAGGTCGACGCCTCCGACACTGGGGTTGGAGCAGTTTTGTCCCAGGTCTCCTCCTCCGACCAGTGTCTTCATCCCTGCGCTTTCTACTCTCGTCGCCTTTCCCCAGCCGAGCAGAACTATGACGTAGGAGATCGGGAACTGTTGGCAGTGAAGCTGGCTTTGGAGGAATGGCGTCACTGGTTGGAAGGAGCAGAGCATCCAATAACCATCTGGACTGATCATAAAAACCTATCCTACTTAAAACAGGCTAAGAGACTTAATCCCCGCCAGTCTCGTTGGTCATTATTCTTTTCTAGATTCAACTTTACCAATTCTTACAGACCCGGTTCAAAGAACGTCAAACCAGACGCCCTGTCTCGACAATATGCCTCCGACAGAGAAGTAGAGCCTTCCACCATCCTACCTGCCTCCTGCATAGTCGGCTCTATTGCATGGGACATAACCAACAAGGTCCTGGAGGCCCAGCAGCAGGAACCCGATCCAGGTACCGGTCCCCCGAATAAGGTTTTTGTTCCAACCAGCACCCGTGGTGCCCTCATACACTGGGCCCACACCGCCAAGTTTTCTATTCATCCAGGCCTGGGCAGAACCATTTCTCTCATCAGAAGGACATTTTGGTGGCCCTCCATGTACCGTGACGTTAAGGAATATATCAGTGCTTGTCAGGTAAGTGCCAGACACAAATCCAGTAACCAACGTCCTCAGGGTCTCCTCCAGCCTCTGCCTGTTCCCCACCGTCCATGGTCCCATATAGCTCTGGACTTCGTAACTGGTCTCCCCTTGTCTAAAGGATTCACTGTCAGTCTCACCATTGTCGACCGTTTCTCAAAGGCATGTCATCTGGTTCCTCTGAAATCCCTTCCATCTTCCACCGAGACAGCCAACCTACTCGTTAAGCATCTCTTCCGTCTGCATGGATTACCCAGCGAGATCCTCTCTGATCGGGGGCCCCAGTTCATCTCTCGAGTTTGGTCTGACTTCGCTAATCACTTAGGAGCCAAGGTTAGTCTCAACTCCGGTTTTCACCCTCAGACTAACGGGCAGGTGGAGCACATGAATCAGGAACTGGAGGCTATGCTGCGCTGCATCTGTTCCTCCAATCCTGCCGGATGGAGTGCGCAGTTGCCATGGGTGGAATATGGCCATAATTCCCACACCTCGTCATCCACAGATCAGTCCCCCTTCGAGGTCTCGCTTGGGTACCAACCTCCTCTGTTTCCCTCCGATTCTGCTTCCTCCACCTCAGTTCCTCAGTTTCTGCGCCGAGCCCGCCGCACTTGGACTCAGACCTGTGCAGCGCTCCAACGTACTGCGGAGCGCAACCGCCGGATTGCTGACCGCCACAGACGACCTGCGCCCACCTACACTTCGGGTCAGTTGATCTGGCTCTCCTCCCGGGACATCAAGGTGCGTGGATCCTGCCGGAAGTTCTCTCCTCGCTTCCTTGGTCCTTTTCCTGTGGCTGAAGTTCTGGGTCCGGTCTCAGTCCGCTTGGAGTTGCCTCCTTCCTTGCGGGTGCATCCGGTCTTCCATGTCTCCCTCCTCAAGCCGGTGGTGTCCAGCCCTCCTGACGCTCCGCCTCCGCCTGTCCGCCTTGCCGACGGGAGTATCGGTTACCGGGTGCGTCGTATCCTGGATGTTCGGTCACGGGGTCGCGGCCGGCAGTTCCTGGTGGACTGGGAGGGGTACGGTCCTGAACACCGGCAGTGGATTCCTAGTTCCTGGATTGAGGATGCCTCCCTGATCGAGGACTTCGAGGCCTCCTGTGCTTCCTCCTCCTCCGCCTCCTCCTCCTCTGCTAGGCTGGGCCGCCGAGTGGCGTCCCTTGGGGGGGGGGGGGGGGGGGGGGGGGGCACTGTCACGGTTTGCCTCCACCTTCTGGTGAGGTGTGTTCAGTTTTGTAATTCAGGTGGGCGCGGCAGACTGCACAGCTGTTTGAAGTTCCACTAATTGAGGCGCAGAGGATTTAAGGAGCAGCGTGACTCAACTCCAGCGCCGGTCGATACTCTCACATGGGTAACCTCTAGCCTCTGAATTTGCCTGTTTCCTGATGATCCTGAAAATAATTAATCTGTATCCTGTTTTAGTATCCTGTTCCTTCACCACCTACCTTGCCTGGAGTTGTCCTCACGTCTCGCCGCTTAATGATCCTCTGATCTCCTCTCTCCACATCTGCCCGCCTGCCCACGCTCTGAACCACCACGCCCGGACCAACCTCTCCCTGTTCACCTCCGCTCTTGTCCTGGTGTCTGACAGTAAGAACTCTCAGTTACAGACTCTCATAGTACTGGTTCTCTGGTTCTGGCCTCGCTCACCTTCTGTTCTTTATCTCCGTAGATTCCGGTACTCCCCTGTTCCTGATCATAGAAGCAGCGTCTTTAGTTCTAGGTTTATCTTTTGTTTCACGTTGCAAAATAAATCAATTTATATTTTACTCACCTCTCCTCTCCTGTGATTCTTCATGTCCTGGGTGAAAGCCATTACCCACAACATGACAGTTCTAGGATATCTCTGAGTTATTGTAGCACAAAAGCACGCTAAAACACACATTTTCTGTTGTTCCACCTAGCTTTTAGGGAACCATTTGTGTTTGCACTCAGTTTATTTGATATTGAACAGTTTGTTTGTCCAGTTAGCTTAGCCTCAGCACGGCTATGGCTACTTCTGTCTCTGTCTCTGCTTCTCCGTCTCCTATCTCTTGCTCTCTGTGTCAGATGTTTAGTTACTCCTCTGCCTCCTTTAGTGATAATGGTACGTGTAATAAATGTAGCATTTTTGTAGCTTTGGAGGCGAGGGTGTCAGAATTGGAGTCCCGGCTCCGCGCTGTTGAAAAACCCCTAAACAGCCGTAGCTACTTAGCTAGCGTGGGGCTAACTAGCTCAGAACCACCCCGTAGCGGTCCTCCAACAGAAGAACCCGAGCAGCCGGGACCTCAGGCCGGCTGGGTGACGGTACGCAGGAAGCATAGATCCCAGCCCGTGGAACACCACCAACCCGTCCACGTTTCTAATAGATTTTCCCCGCTCAGTGACGCACCCACTGACAAGCCGACTCTGATCATTGGCAGCTCCATAGTCAGAAACGTGGCATTAGAGACTCCAGCAACCATAGTTAAATGTTTACCTGGGGCCAGAGCGGGCGACATTAAATCTTATCTGAAACTGCTGGCTAAGGATAAGCGTAAATACAGTAAGATTGTTATTCACGCTGGCGGTAACGACACCCGGTTACGCCAATCGGAGGTCACTAAAATTAATGTTGCTTCGGTGTGTAAGTTTGCCAAAACAATGTCGGACTCCGTAATTTTCTCTGGCCCCCTGCCTGATCGGACCAGTGACGACATGTTTAGCTGCATGCTGTCCTTCAACCGCTGGCTGTCTAGGTGGTGTCCTGAAAACAACGTGGGCTACATTGATAATTGGAAAACTTTTTGGGGAAAACCTGGTCTGATGCGGAGAGACGGTATCCATCCCTCTTTGGATGGTGCAGCTCTTCTTTCTAGGAACATGGCCAGTTTTATTAGTCCTCCATGACTACCTAGGGTCCAGACTAGGAAGCAGAGTCGAAGTTTAACCCACCCCTCTGCAGCTTCTGTACTGTTACCCACCCACTACCCCATAGAGACAGTGTCTTGCCCACGGCCAAAATCACACAGATTAAATATCAGGCTTAATAAAGCAAATCATGGAAATCTCATAAATATTAGAACAAATTCAACTGAGGAGAAAACTAGAAAAATTAAATGTGGGTTGTTGAACATTAGATCCATTTTTTCTAAGACTTTGTTAGTTAATGACTTGATTTGTGATAATCAGATCTCTTTGCTCTCTCTCACAGAATCCCGGCTGCAGCAAGAGGACTATGTTAGCTTAAATGAGTCGACTCCTTCAAATTATTTAAATCATCATATTGCTCGAAGTACAGGGCGAGGGGGAGGAGTGGCAACCATTTTTCATTCGGACTTATTAATCAGTCCCTTACAGATTAATAGTTACAGTTCGTTTGAACATCTTATTCTTAGTTTTCCTAATCCAGATTGCAAAACTGTAAAACCATTCTTGCTTGTAGTTTTATATCGTCCACCAGGCCCTTACTCTGAGTTTTTGGATCAGATCTCTTAGATTTTTTATCTGATTTGGTGCTAAATACTGATAAGGTCATTATAGTGGGGAATTTTAATATTCATGTGGACATTGAAAATGATTGCCTCAATGTAGCCTTTAGTAATATCTTGGACTCAATTGGTTTTACTCAAAGAATATGTAGCTCCACCCACTCCTGCCATCATACATTGGACCTAGTGCTGACTTATGCCATAGAGTGTGAGGAAATAACGATCTTTCCACATAATCCAGTCCTCTCGGACCACTTTCTGATAACCTTTGAGTTTTTTATAAATGAGTTCTCGAGACATGAAAGTAAATTTCACTATAGTCGGTCTCTATCTGACAACGCAGTTGCATCTTTTAAATCAACTGTTCCATCTTTACTGTCCTCAGCATCTCAGAGGCCTGTAGCAGAGGGCAATATTTTCAGTTCTAGCCCCTCACAAATTGATGCCTTAGTTCATCATGTTAATTCCTCTTTACGTGTGGCATTAGATGATGTTGCCCCTTTAAAACAGAAGGTAATTAGGGACAGGAAGTTGACTCCCTGGTTTAATTCTCATTTACGAGCCTTAAAACAAAACTCTAGGAAATTGGAGAGAACATGGCGCTCTACGTACCATGAGGAGCCCTACATATCCTGGAAAAATAGTCTTGTGCTTTATAAAAATAAGCTTTGACAAACTAGAACTGCTTATCTTTCAGCACTAATTGAGGAGAATAAGCATAATCCTAAATTTCTTTTCAGTACAGTTGCTAAACTTACACAGAATCATAGCTCTGAGCCATCTATTCCCTTAGCCCTCAGCAGCAGTGACTTAATGTAATTTTTTACAAGTAAAATTAATTCTATTAGAAACAAAATCTTTAGCATCCTCCCTAATGCGATTTCTTCTTCCTCAGTAAGTGAGGCAGCATCAGAGGTGACCGTAGAACCTCATCTGTGCTTGAACTGTTTTGATCCAGTTGAGCTTTCAGAGTAATCAAAAATATTAGCTTCATCTAAACCTTCAACTTGCATTTTGGATCCAATCCCAACCAAATTATTTAAAGATGCATTTCCTTTGGTTACTGCCCCATTCTAAATATAATCAATCTATCCTTAGTAAATGGGTATGTACCACAAGATTTTAAGGTTGCTGTAATCAAACCTTCACTTAAGAAGCCTTCTCTGGATCCAGATGACCCAATGAATTATAGACCAATATCTAACCTTCCATTTTTATCCAAAGTCCTGGAGAAAATAGTGGCCATCCAAGTATGTGAGCATTTAAACACTAATGATCCATTTGAGAAATTTCTGTCTGGTTTTAGAGAGTATCACAGCACTGAAACTGCATTAGTGAGAGTTACAAATGATATTCTCATGGCCTCAGATAAGAATCTTGTGTCTGTTATAGTCTTGTTAGATCTCAGTACTGACTTTGACACAGTTGATCACAATGTTCTTTTAGAAAGACTTTAACATGCTGTAGGGATCAAAGGAACAGCGTTAGACTGGTTTAAATCCTACCTGTCTGACAGATTTCATTTTGTAAATGTACATGACAAATTGTCTTCATACTCCAGGGTTACTTGCGGAGTACCACAGGGTTCAGTGCTTGGACCAATTCTTTTTACTATATATATGCTCCCAATTGGTAAAATCATTAGACAGCATGGGATAAACTTCCACTGTTATGCTGACGATACTCAGTTATATTTATCCATTAACCCTGATGAACCTAATCGGTTGGGTAGATTACAGGCTTGTCTTGAGGACATAAAAAATTGTATGACTAAACTTTTTGCTTTTAAATCAAGACAAGACGGAAGTTCTCATCTTTGGACCAGAAATCCAGAAAAGGAAATTGCTTAGCCAATCACCTGACCTGAATGGCATTACATTAATCTCCGAGAACAAAGTAAGGAACCTTGGTGTTATCTTTGACCAGGACATGTCATTCAAATCCCAGGTTTCACAAGTTTGTAGGATTTCCTTTTTCCACCTTTGGAATATTGCTAAGATTAGAAGCATACTTTCCAGGAGTGATGCTGAAAAACTAGTTCATGCATTTATTACATCAAGACTGGATTACTGTAATTCATTACTCTCAGGAAGTCCACAGAATATAGTTAAAAGTCTTCAGCTTGTCCAAAATGCTGCAGCTAGAGTTCTGATGAGAATTAAAAAGAGAGATCATATCTCTCCTGTCTTAGCTTCCCTACATTGGCTACCTGTTAAATTCAGAATAGATTTTAAGATCCTTCTTCTCACATATAAAGCTCATAATAATCAAGCTCCATCATACATCAGTGATCTGATTGTTCCATATGTTCCTAACCGAGCACTTCGGTTAGGAACATATGGAACTAGGATGGGAGGCAGATCTTTCAGTTATCATGCTCCTCTCCTGTGGAACCAGCTCCCAGCTTTAGTCCGTGAGGCAGACACTTTGTCTACTTTTAAGAATAGGCTTAAAACATTTTTATTTGATAGGGCCTATGGTTAAAATCTGATGTTAGCTTAAATCTGGACAAGTGGGGGAGTAGAGGGAGGTAGAGTGTACAGTTGGTAAAGACGGCTCTCCCTTGCCCTGACTCCAACATACCTACATCTAAATAGGATAGATTATCCAGAGTTATCTCTGTAGTTATTCTGCTATAGGCTTAGACTGCTGGAGGATACACTGACCACTTTTCACACTCTACTGCTTTCTTCTACAATCTGCTTTTAAACAGTTTTATTTTCTGCAATTCCAACTGTTAACTTTATTTTCTCTCTAAGTGTTTTTCTCCCCAGAAGAAGCTACAATGATGTTCTGCTGAGCTGTGGTGGCCTCATGGACGGGGCCATCGTCTAGCACACTGCTGCTAACCACTTCAACATTCTCCCTCTCCTGATAAATTTTTGCTTTCCTTGACGTTGGATGTGCTACTACTAGTTTACCCGTTTAATTATAGATCCACTAGGATAAATACAAAAAAGTTTATCTTTCACCAAATAGAATATTTACTAAGAAATCACAATATAACTATAGACACATTACGTGTGTGTGTGTGTGTGTGTGTGTGTGTGTGTGTGTGTGTGTGTGTGTGTGTGTGTGTGTGTGTGTGTGTGTGTGTGTGTGTGCGTGTGCGTGCTCTGTCTTCTCGATCCCCAGTCAGTCGTGGAGGATGGCTGCTTATACTGAGCCGGGATACTCTGGAGGTTTCTTCCTGTTTAAAGGGAGTTTTCCTCTCCACTGTCGCTTTATGCTTGCTTAGTACGAGGATTGCTGTATAGTCACTGACACTAGTCAGTGACTTGATGCAGTTTGCTGGGTTCCTTATATAGGAAACATTATTTCTGATTGGCTTAATGAACTGACCTGAATTGGAATGTTTATTATGTGAAGTGCCTTGAGACGACTCTTGTTGTGATTTGGCGCTATATAAATAAACTTGAATTGAATTGAATTGAATTAAAGTTTTATGAAAATCCCAGGTCTCCAAAAAAGAAGAGAAACCTAAATCTACACCATAATGGTACTACCCAAAACAGTAGTAATCATCCAGCACTGAAGAGAATGACTGCACCTAAATACACAGGCAGGCTGATGAATAATGGGAAGCAGCTGGTCCACTCTTGACACACCGCCATGGAAGACAACTCTGGCCCTATCTCAATACTCACACTGCGCCCTGCGGTCTTCAGCAAAGTGCACTTGGAGAAGGTGCGCAGTGGGGTTCGAGTGCATAGTACACAAGTGTGCAAATAATTTCAAAATTGAGACGAGGAGCATTGCGTCATTGATCGCAATGCATGCCGGTATTTTGGTTGCTGTGATACTTTTTTCAAAAACCTTTATTAACAACTTTTAAGCAAACCGCCAAACACTTATTTGAAACAAATTTACATTCATTGCTGCTTTGTCTAAAATGTTCAGAGCATCAACTAATCATCCTAAAATTAACCAATTTCATTAGAAAATATATGTTTTCAGAAAAAGAGCTTGAGCCTTCTCTCCCGCAGCAATGATTTGTGGGTAATACACTTGAACGAGGTCCGCATCGCTGCGGAATTGGGTGAAGTGCTGATTAATTGCACAATGGGGATATGGCCAACTTCCGCACTTGAGAATCGGGACACCCTACGCACTCGCCCCCATGGCCGGGAACGCGCGAATAAAGGGTGCAAGTGCGAGTATTTAGAATAGGCCTCTGACAGACAAAAACAGGAAGCTCACACTGAACCTGACAGAAATATGAAAGTATTACATTTTATTTCTCAAATCAAACTTTCAGAGGGACGGGGTTTTAAGGGCAGATTAGAGGAGGGACTCATTTTCACTCATCTGTTATAAGTGTCCAACTGTGTCAGTTTCAGCTTTTGCTGATACATCAAAGGTCGTGCAAATAGTGTTCTTTACCTCCATTTTAATATGCGAAATGAAAAATACATTGTTCAAAATCAGAATTGGTTAGTTGGGGTTCGTTTTTGTACATATTGTTCATTCAAAGTTCTTACAAAACAGGTTTTTAAGTCTTGATCAAAGTCAAACAATGAAAGTAAAATTAGAATTTCAAGTAGAATTTGTAGGGATGAATAAAACAGGTAGGACAAACCAAAAAGATCAAATGGAACAACTGAGTCCTGTTAGAAAATGTCACTTTTACCAGTTTTTAAAAATTTATTTCAGTTCAACAAAGTTTTTCTTTTTCTTTTTCATTTTAAAAGTATTAGCTAATAGTCAGTAATGACCTTGATTTAGTTAGGATACATGTTATCATCATAGCAACATGATTTTTAGGTCACATTTCAACAGTGATCTAAAGTTTTGCTAATGTCAACCTTTAACATAATTTTGCAGAATCATTCAAAACAATCATTTGTTTCACCGCCCTGATTATTGACTAAAGCTCAAATAAAGAATGCTGATTTCAGGTAAGATTTCAAGCTATCCAAGAAGAATCTGGGTGATTTCATCAGGCCACCACAAAGACAGCAACACGTTATTGCTGGCACTCCAGGATCAAACCAATCTCCATCACAACCCACAGACGTCCCAGGTCATAGCTGGCATGTTTGACGGGCAATGAAAATGGGATCTGAACCCAGTCTGTGCCTTGTGGAGCATCATCAGTGATGCCAAGTCTGTAGAGAAGGTGAGACTGGATTTGAGACTTGACAGCAATAAACTAATGCAGTAAAACAATCATGTAAAACATGTTGATGGACAAACGATTAGCAGTTAAAGAATGCTACATTTAATGTTGAAATTATTTAATGTTAGATTCCCTAGCTGAAGACAGTGAGAGCCACAGACATTTCAGATTAGATTTACCGTTGGTAGACACTGCCACCTGCATTGACTACAAAGACGCTCCCATCAGTCCCAACTTCAACCATTTTTGCAGATCCTTGCACCTGTGTCCAACCAGTTTTGTCACAGGAAATCGGAGTAATTTTCTAAAAAAACAGAAAAGTTGGTATGAGATCAGAAATCAGTGAAGATGGCAATGCTGCCAGAGGGAAAAAGGGAGGAGCTTACTGTAACATAGATGTTATCAGCTGAGTTTACTCCCCAGCATCCATTTGGACCACAGCTGAAATACTTCAACTGTCCATCAAAGTATCGCCAGCTCACAAAATCAAGGTGCTGATAGGCTGAAGCAGCGTTACTCTGCAGACAGTGGATAGTGTTTGAGCTGGTCACTCCCACTATCTGACCACTACCTCCAGCATCCACCTGCTGTAAATCCAGACCTTGAGACAAAAAACAAAACAGAAACTCACCAAAACTTATAAGATGTTTACTTTGCACAGCTTAACTTGTATTATCGTTTTGCATATTCACTCACCGCTGATAGGAATGAATTCTCCATCTACAAACTTGTAGATCTTGTTTGAGGAGTCGACTCCCCAGATTCCTGCAGGTCCGACTGAGACGTGTTTGAAAGCAACAGAGCCCAGTTTGGACCAAGCTGATCCAGTCAGGAAGAACACATTTAATGAGCTGTCTGTCATCACCACTTGTCCTTGTCCAGCATCAATCTGTGCAGCAGAAGGCTGCTGTGGGGGGGCTGTGCAGGTCCATCCTGAAGAGGAAAAACGTGTGAATGAATACAGTAAAAAAAAAAAGGGTAAAACATATTGCACTGTTAAAAGCAAAAATATTCAATATGTCATAGTGAAAACCTACCATGACAGTTAGACAAGTAGCTCAGCAGGAGCAGCAATGCTGCAACAGCTTTCATGGTGTCTTCTGGGTGGTGCAGGGTGACTCCTGTAGCCATGGACGTAATTTTCACTTTAGAAGTGGGGGGGACATGCGGGGGGGGGGGGGGGGGGGGGGGATCTTTACAGTATGTTCTAATGGGAAACAGGCTTCAACACAAACGGTTGTTTTCCGCTTGGTCCTAGAGCTCAACCAGTGACAATTTAATATAGCTTAATATTGTTTTTAGATGGTAAAAAGTGCAGGGGTCAAAACTTGACTTTGGAAAAAGTGGGGGGGACATGTCCCCCCTGTCCCCCCCCCCCCAAAATTACGTCCATGCCTGTAGTTCTGTATTGTTGTTGGTGGTTTATTATCTGAAAGCACGTATACACAGATCCAGTTTTCCTGTTTAACAGATTCAGTGGTTTATTTTTGCCTTTAGAAACTTTCAATGGTGCATACAATTTCAGGTATTTGTTACAAAATGGTATGAGCATAAAGAACCAGGAAGGAAATTTAATATTCAGCCTCTTTTATTCTCAAAGGCATCTGCTGTGAAGCCTTTTAGGGCAAAACCAGTTTGATAGGTCTGCTGGGTTTCCTGGAATATTTCTTCACATAGCACAAGATCTGTGAATTAGACAAATAATCTACAAATATGGAAATGAATTACTATTAGAGAAATGGATAGTTAGGGAAATCCAAAATCAGAGCTCTTTTAAGAACATAAAAAAAGGCTATTGCATTAAAAGCGTTTTCCGCTATCGTCTATCTAGCAGTTGTGATAGAACGAGAAGAAAGGTATTTTTGGATAGCTCTGCAAGTTCAGGAGGATCTTGTCGATGGTATTGGCTGGCCCCTACAGCTTTTAAAATCCTAATGTAATCATTTATAATGTTTTAATCATTTCTATTGTTAAATGTATTTTGTATTTTGAAAATGGACCCCAGGAAGATTAGCAACCACTTCTGTGAAAGCAAATGGGGATCCAAATAACACACCAAGAACAAAGATCTTTTCTTGTTCAAGCTCCATCACTTACACACCCTCGTCTCAGAACTCCACATTGAAGAAAAAGTTTATTCACACTTAAAATAAGTTTTCTTTAAGATTACTTTTGTTGGATTTGCTTTAAACTAAAAGACTGAGACAAATGCAGATCTCATCCTAAACATTTATTAACCTCAAATGACTGTACATTTTGACTTAGATTAATATTCATGCATTACTTAGAAACACAAACATTATCAAAACCTCTCCACTATGTGCAGTCCTGCATGAAAGTTTGCTTTTCCATTACCTGTAGAATTCCAACATAGAGCTAAATCATCTGTCAAAAAAAAAAAAGACGAACTAAATCTAGAATTATCCCTTTTCTCAGTCATGCTGAAATGATTATTGGATATTGGTTAGCTTTTTCAACATACCTTTTCCTTTTCTTCACTACAACATCTGTAATGGCTTTTGCAGAGGACCCGTGAAAACAGCCGGACACAAAGACGATAAAAGGCTTTATTAAAAGTCTGAACCTAAAATTGTTCGGTCTGAGGGAGGAGATCCAAGTAGAGGAATCCTGGGGCACAAGCAGAAGGTGAGAAGACGTGGGTGGGTCAGTACAATAGAGGAGACAAACAAGGTTTTCTCAAAGGGAACAAACAAGTCCCTATGGAACAACCTATATTTTCCTGGCAGAGACTGAGGATTGCTTCTTGGGATCGCAGCCTTCCCAGTCCACCAATTCAATTCAATTCAATTCAAGTTTATTTATATAGCGCCAAATCACGACAAGAGTCGTCTCAAGGCACTTCACATAATAAACATTCCAATTCAGGTCAGTTCATTAAGCCAATCAGAAATAATGTTTCCTATATAAGGAACCCAGCAAATTGCATGAAATCACTGACTAGTGTCAGTGACTATACAGCAATCCTCATACTAAGCAAGCATGCAGCGACAGTGGAGAGGAAAACTCCCTTTTAACAGGAGGAAACCTCCAGAGAATCCTGGCATAAGCAGCCATCCACCACGACTCACTGGGGATCGAGAAGACAGAGCGCGCGCGCGCGCGCGCACACACACACACACACACACACACACACACACACACACACACACACACACACACACACACACACACACACACACACACACACACACACACACAGTTCTCCTTTAACGGAAATTAAACTACAGGCGTGATTTGACTGTACAAACCTGCTCAGGGTTTGACAGTAAAGTTGAACGCTGACTGTAGTTTTATAACAAATCTAAACTTAATCACTTGTCTGACATCTGTAACAGGAAATCTCCTGAGGTATTTATTTTCCAGGGAGTCCTGAATTCTGTTTTTTTTACACGTTCAGTTCAATTTCTTGAGTTTTTATTGAATTATATATTATTGATAGTCATAATCATATTATTGAAAACAAGAAAGTGGCTTTGCTGAAGGGTGGAAGGAAAGTTAATTAAATTCACATTATAACTATAAATATTTCAGCTTTCAGGAAGATTACTCACACACACACACACTGCATTTTCACTCAACATGACTCAGTTTGAGGAATTGAAGTCTCGCATGTTTTGGGTTAAACTGAATCCTGGATTTTAAGATCTAAAATTCTGAATGTTATTAAAGTTTTAGGATTTTATTTTTAATTTCCAGGCTTTTGCAGAAGTTGATGATGTGATGAACATGCTTTATCACTTCTTAGCATCACAGGTAGTCCAGTTTTAGCAATTTTGGGATTAATTAGGATGATGCAAAAGGACCAGTGTGTTTTTTTTGTGTACAATAAAATATGCAAGAGACAAAGCAAATTTGAAGGTTGACCAAATCCTTCAGAAGCTATCTGGGTGGTGTGATCACATTTTTTGCCGAGTAAAAAACAAAACAGTGTCAATTATGAGCAAAACATACAAATAGAAACGGTTAAATTGTGGAAAAAGTTATTTATTTTCATGTGCATTAATTTTATGTCACGTTATAAGTGACATAACATCTCAGTAGTTGAAGGTTACAATAACTGCCTATGTGTATATAGGCTACATGTACTTTTGCTATTAGTTTTCTTCAAACTATTCTTAAGTGTTGGTGCTGGTGTAACAAGTGAATTTTCCACAATGTGGGATCAATAAAGTCTATTCGATAACTGTAATTTATCAAGGCTATACCATACAGGCGATCCACGTGTTCTGCAGAATCCTGTTATCACCCACTGATTAAAAACAGGTGTGTCGGAGGAGCAGACAATCCTCTAAAACCTCCTATCGTGTTCCTCTGAGGCCCACATCTCCTCAGTGCCTCACATGCATGTCCACCTGGTTTAAATCGGTGGCTAACTAACTTTCTAAGAGCGCCGTTCCGATATTTGGTGTACAACATCGCCATCTGGTGTTCACTTTTACGCGCTGCACTGCCCCATAGAGCTCGGCGCTCCGAGCTGTGCAGCATGCTGCCTTTCACCACCTATCTGCTGCACGCACGCGAGCGGAGCGCCTCCTCCTCTCTAGGAATATCTGATAGGAGCAGCTGGACAGTTTTCCTCGACACTGGTGATCCAAACATCTGCATGTGATGAAAGAAACAGAGATGAACCCTCGTTCTTTAGCGGCGCAGGTAAGACTCAGTTCACTGTAAGAAACGTGGCGGTTTTCTGACTTTGTGCGTTTCTGGGCTGTCAGGCGCTCGCAGCAGCTTTCTCTGTGGGGATTGTTCCAGATGGACGGCACCTGCTCTCTGATGAGAGTCTGATGATGTAAAAAAGCCGAGTCACTTCTAGCACTCTAATCAAGATGACTCCATTGATTCGTGGTCTTTAGTTTATGCATTTGCAACAGTTGTTATATCAGGACTTTTTATGCTTCGCTGCCTTTTTAAAAACTCAAAGAGATGAGGTGAGATGAATGCCACCCTAAAACGCGGAAGGGTGAAGTAGATTTCCAGACACAGCTTCTCCATCCATCACATTGTCCTTTGCTCCTGCAACGTCAGTTTCATCCAAAAACCCACCTCATCATCCAGGTAGGACCTGCTTTTGGGACTCACGAGTAATCTATTTAGCATCACTCACAGCCTGCTCTCATGAATGCCTGGAACATTTTTAATAATGGATGACCAAAGAGATTTGCAGCATTGATTTGTCTGTATGAGGCTGTAAAAGAGTTGTCTGATCAGAAAACACTCGTTTCGCTTTTTACCCGAAACTGCAGAGAAGTTTGAGATGGGCATCACCGTGCTGTTACTTCTGGGCACATCGATTTAAACCCATATAATGGTTCAGTGTAATGACTGATTTCTTATGGAATCCTTTACTAAAGTGCGTTACCAGCTCAGATGCACTGATGCATTTCTTTGCAGTGCAACAAGTGTGATGCTGTGGCATCTGGTGTCCCCGTCCCTCAGGACAAGGCCATTGCTGTCTGCGATCTTCTGATGTGTCCTCTCAGACCCTCATCCAGGAAAGGTTTGAGTTTCATCCCTGTGGTAAATTACCAGTGAGTTTATTGGTATAGATACGATCTGACACCGAGAATGGAGCTTCATCCATAGGGATTACTGACTCTTGTGGATGATAATTGGCAGTAAGCTTGGCTGTTTTTCAGTGATGCTTCAAGTCTGGCCAGTTTGGCCAATCTACAGGCTGGTTAGAGGTGCCACAGACCCAAAACAACAATAATACATTTTATTTGTAATGTACTTTATATTTCGCTGAAATCTCAAAGTGCTACAGCAGACTTCAAGTCATCTAAAAACCAAAGCAAACATTAATACATACAAAACTAAACAAGTTAAACAGTAGGAAATAATTAAAAATGCCCGCTTGACTAATAGTGTTTTCAGCTGTTTTTTTTTTTAAACACTCCACACTGTGATGCTCTCAGTAATTCTGGGAGAGCGTTCCACAAACATGGAGCAGCAGCTTGACAGGCCCGGTGTCCCATGGTGCGAAGTTTGGTCCAGGGCTGTTGAAGGGATTGGGAGTCGTTGGAGCGGAGATTTCTTGAGGTGATGCGTGGAGTAAGGAGCTCTTTAAGATAGGCAGGATCATTTCCAGGGATGCACTGATGAGAAAAGAGGCAGAGTTTATACTGAATTGGCAGATTGGTAAACAAACTGGTGTGTGATCATACTTGAGACCCCTTGTCAGGATCCTGGCAGCACAATTCTGGATGTGCAGGCATCCACCAGAGATCAAGGAGGGCATTACAGCATAGTCCAGCCTGCATGAAACAAAGACATGGATCCGCCTCTCAGCATCAGGTTGGGAGAGAAAAGGTTGAGTTTGGCTGTTTTTGAGGTGATGGATGCATAGTGATGGACCCTGACAACCAATAGTAACTTGTTGGGACCCTTGTCTTTTGCAGTCAGACTTCAACAATCTCTCTACGTTACTATTATTATTATTATTGTTATTATTATTATAAAAGTCTGGTGAGGAAGCAAAAGCAGACTTTTACAGAATCTTGTCGTAGCCACTAAAGCTGCCTTCGATCATCCCTTTTGTTTTTTGCTGTCTAAACTTTTTTTTTATTTTATTTTACGCTTCTGCCACATCTAACAAATGGCTAGTGTTATACACATGGAGGGTTATGTTTATGCTGTTATTAGAGAGAAATGGTGTGATGTTTCAAATTTTCTGCTACCTCTGTTTAAATTTAATCTTAAGTTTCTGTCCAGAAGTCAGGATTAGCTGCTAAGAATGTCTCATTTTTACCCTGCTGTCCTCTTGTACAATGTACAACGTGTCCAAGAACATACCAATATTAGAATATTTTTTGTGTAATTTAAAAACTTTATAAAATCTGGAATTGGCTCAGATCTTTCTTATACAGTATATATTATTGGGAGAACATTTGTTGCAGCAGCTGGATCTGAACCGAGGCTTTGAAGAGACGAGCGAGGAGCAGGTTTGATCACTTAAGTTGATTACGAGCAGTTGGGTAGTGCACGAGTGTTCGCAGGGATGCAGCAAACCCCCGAGGGACCTGGACCCACCCCGGTCTTGAGTCTAGTCCCTCTTTTCCACTCTGTTATCACCGCCTCTCCCTTCCACTCGTCTGCAGTGCTTTGATCCCTTCATTCAGCCCCCTACACCTTTGCTCTGTTCCTTTCCCTCCATTTCCTCCTTTAATCTCACCTTCAGTTTTCTCATGTCTAAGCCATCTTTACTGTTTCACCGCTCTCAGGTCTGTCCCTGTTTCTCTTGCTTTTTCATTCTCTTTTAAGTCTGATTTTCTGTACCCTTGGGTTGTCTGTGCCTGCACTGACGAGGGTGGCGTCTTCCTCAGATCAATGATGGTTTAAGATATTTCACTGTAAGTGTCAAGTTGAATTAGGGCAAACCACTGCAGATGAGACTTTAACGGCCTTGATAGAGACCAGGGGACACGCTCTCCCATCAGCATAGATTAGCTCCATTGTCATTGCAGGAGGGACACATGTTTGATTAATTGGATATTAAGTAGTACCTGGAGATATGCCATCAGATGCTTTCATGGATTAATAATTAGTTTTTTTCCTCCCCTTTTCTAACTCAAGCGCTGCATGGTGGAACAGTGGTTAGAACTGTTGCCTCGCAGCACGAAGGTTGCAGGTTCGAAACTCTGCTGCGGCCTTTCTGTGTGGAGTTGCGTGTTCTCCCCATGCATGCGTGGGTTTCCTCCGGGTACTCCGGTTTCCCCCACAGATCACAACATGCCCTACAGGTTATAAATTGTAAGTCGCTTTGGATAAAAGCGTCAGCCAAATAAATAAACGTAAACATAACTCGTCATGTCATGTAAGTGCATGAGACTTTTATTAAAACTGGGCTAAGCTGCTTTGTCTGATAACTTTTGGATGCTCAAAGCATTTTTTGACACCAACAAAGGTTTGAGAAATAAATGCTGCAACAAAAAGAAGCATAAAGACAAAAGCTGTGTGGGATTAAAACACAGAGACATGAGTTCAGGAAACAAACGGCTGTTTCTATTGATCTCAGCACTGGAGAGAGGCGCGCTGTGTTCAGTCACAGAGAATAAGGAATAAGAAGAGACACACAGGGAGGGCAAGACGAGACGTTATTTGTCACCAGTGAGTGTTGAGGGCAGAGATCTTCATGACTCGTGGAGGCCTGTGGAGCTGCTCTTTTATGACAGACTTGGCTCTGCATCTCTTAGCAGCCCGAGAGGTGTGTGTGTGTGTGTGTGTGTGTGTGTGTGTGTGTGTGTGTGTGTGTGTGTGTGTGTGTGTGTGTGTGTGTGTGTGTGTGTGTGTGTGTGTGTGTGTGTGTGTGTGTGTGTGTGTGTGTGTGTGTGTGTGTGTGTGTGTGTGTGTGTGTGTGTGTGTGTGTGTGTGTGTGTGTGTGTGTGTGTGTGTGTGTGTGTGTGTGTGTGTGTCAATGAAAATGAGTAGAAATCTGGAAATTAAAACTTAATTCTAATTCAGGTGGAGCAGAAAACACATTAATCTAGTATTTTTTTTCATTTCCTTTTAAAATATTCTTCAGTCATTGAATGCAGTTATTTTCCAAAGTTAGACTCTGACAAGAATACCCTTTTGAGAAAGTGTCAGCTGTCATTACAATGGACTAAAAAGGTGGTTTAGAACAGTCAGAGACCCAGATGAATCAAAAGATTGTGTCTTTTGATGGAGAAAAGTAGATTTTTGCAAACCTGTCTAATTTTCTAAACAATTCTAGCAGCTGGGCAGCTTCTCTCCCTCCAGGGAATTCTGTTGTTGTGTCCTTTGGTAAGACACTTCACCCTCCATGCTTGCTGGTGGTAGGAGGGACTGGCAGTGGTGGGAAAGTTTGTTTTAAAAACTAAGTAGCTCAAAGTTCAGTCCATACATTTTAAAGCAAACTAGTTCATGTTTTTAAGGAACTTCTCAAATTTTGTGAATTAGATTTGGTTCAAATTCAAAGAAACTTTATTAATCCCAGAGGGAAATTAGAGTTTCAGTACACACAATTCAGAGATCAGACATACATGGGCAAGACACACGACAAGAATTGGTGACTGTGGTCATTCGCAACCCTGAGTCGTGCTACCTTAATAGAGATAAGAGGATAACATGAGGATTGGTTCAGGTGGAGGGAAAAAAGTGGCACTTCAGAGCTACTCTCCAGCAGGAGGGCAGCTTTGCTCAGCAAAAAAACAAAAAAACAACAAAAAAAAAACACCTCAGACAGATATGCAACAGACTTCAGACAACACAAGTGTCCACTAGGAGGGGTGGTAGGTTGGGACTATCCCAGCTTCAGCTCCTGCAGTCACGGTGAAGCAGCTTATGTCACCTCAGTGTGGATGGGGGGGGGGGGGGGGGGGCATTTAGGGTTGGAGGGTTGCAGTGACCCTGGACGCTTCAGCGGCCTTCCCGCTGTCCCGCCCAGGCTGGGAAAGGAGGGAGAGTTGAGTTGCCATAGCAACGACACATTCCACTTATCTTCTGAGGGGGGAGTTTTCGTTGGAGCCTTGCAGGCTCAAGGACGCCAGATTCTGATTAGAAATTGTTTTGGGACCAGACAGAGATAATTTCCTCTCTGTCTTGCAGTCTGCTGGTCCTCACCTCTCCGAATCCCAATAGTAATGGACGTTAATCTATCCCAATCTGTGCTGATTCGTCCACTCTCTCCTCGATGGCATTCATCTTTTGTGCCAAAGACTGAATCTCCACCAAAGTCCCAAGCTTACGATTCATCTCGACAATTATTTGAGTCTGTGAATTCACAGCGCGGTGCAAACCATCTCTGAGCTCCGGGATCAGGCCAATATTCCTCGACAGCTCATTAATTTTCCAGTAAGCCAGGTAGCCTCCTAGGCCAATGAGCTGGAAACCTGACATCAACAATACAAATATCCACACATGTTCAGAGTCCTCCACAGACAGCTGAGTTAAACAAATCAAGTTCCACTGTTTTCAGGAGTCCAAGATGTATCCAACTGGGTCTGTATCGGCAGGGCATCCGGGAGCCCCTTCTTCCGTTCTCATCGTTGAAAAAAATTTATCAGTCGCATTGAGAGACCAGCTAACGAGATCCATTTAAATGTATTTCAGTTTCCAGAAAAATGCAGAAGCAGCCGTGCACCCAGCACCCAGAGACAGGCAAGACAGCCTTGAGGATAAGATATGGAGGAGCGGAGGAAAAGAAGCGTCTGCACCCTCCAAGAGCCAGAAGAGAAACAATCAGCCCCAAATTATTTGGTAAAAAATAAAAGCAAATAAATAAAACATTCATATACTTGTTCACACACGTCAGAAGAAACACTCACTTTAACTTTTGTCAGGCAAAATATGAATGAGTTCAGTTCACAAAAAAAACAAACAAGCAAATGACTTCATGAATGATCGATCAATGAATGCAGTTGAGCACAAAACTGAGAACCGGTGTGGAGCCCTGCACTGAAGCCCTAGGCCCTCAGGTCGGCCCGGCCCGACGGCCCAAGGGCCGGGCTTCTGGCGAACGACTGTGTAATTACCTCGGACACGGGCCGGGTGCCTTTATTTTTAATCGAATTCATAAAAAAAAATTGAAACACTTAAACGCAGCAGTAGAGCCCTGCGCGGGACAGTTTTCTTCATCCCGCTCCTGCCTGCTGAATTTCTGACCATTACCGCCCGCACCCGCAGCGTGCATGTCTACTCCCACCCGCACCCGCAAAACTCTTGAGAAATTATTACCTCACAATAAAAGAGATGTATTGAGTTTGCGTCCTCAACATGTCATTTTATAGGCTATACCAGGGGTCGGCAACCCGCGGCTCTTCGATCCATCTGATGCGGCTCTCTGTGCTTGTAAAATAATGAATGGATATTTAAATAAAAGGCTTTATATTTGACTGCATTAATTTTACATCTGTATGCCAATTCTATGTAAAGATTGTCTG
This sequence comes from Nothobranchius furzeri, assembly GCF_043380555.1. Lineage (NCBI taxonomy): Eukaryota > Metazoa > Chordata > Actinopteri > Cyprinodontiformes > Nothobranchiidae > Nothobranchius > Nothobranchius furzeri. The sequence continues at coordinate 58,186,924 of NC_091741.1, read as the reverse complement.
CATAAACCTGGACAGGCCCAACCCAGTCTTACTGTGAGACCGGGTTGACGCGTCACGCTTGTGCGTAATCATAGGCGCTTTCTGAGCTGAAGAGGATGTGAGATTCTGGGCTTCTCCTCAGACGGCTCCTGGATGCGTCGCCACATTGGAGACAGGAACAAGCACTATTCAGCCAAAGTTTCATAATCAGGGAACATTTTCTAAGTGACAAGTCTCTCTGAGAGACGGGGTTTGGAAAACACTCGCTTCAGTGGGAGGAACCTTCCCGCATGCGCTCTGGTTCTGCGACGCGCTCCAAGCCAATCTCCACAACTTCAGCTCGCTGTGCACATACGCGCTGACAGCGAGCTGCGCTGAGCAGCTCTGATGTTCAGATGGGAATCTTTTCTTGGGTGACTTAGCTACATCTGCAATGTGCGTAACGAATAAAATGTCAGTTCGTCTGCATGCGTCGGGGTAATTCTTTCTATTCTTTCTCCGTCAAAATTAACGGTCAAATATGGGAACTGTCCGGTCAACACAAGCCCTGCTTTTAACTGTTTTTCCATGACTGTAAATGAGGGAAAAACAAATTGATCGGATTCTGCACTTCTTTTAACACATTGATCAGGATTGACGCACTTTGTTTTCATTTAGTTTTTAACCCTTTAACGCCGATGCGTCACCAGGATCACGGGTGACGCATCAGCGCATGTGATTTCAAATAACTGATCGCTATTTAAACTATAAAATTCTTAAAAAATACATAAAGGAGCTAATGTGTGGTGCTTAAAGGGGTAATGAAATCAAGGCCGTTTCATATTCTATTCTCCTCTGTAATCAGGCAGTGATCGAGGTCGCTTTTCTAAGAGAGACCTGATCGGAGAAACTCCTCCAAATGTCTGACTTGCCTTGCTTTGGTTTTTGTGTCATAAAGGCCTTTTTTCAGCTTCTTTTCAACATCAGTTGCTGACTCCATAATACTCATCCCGATCCCTGCGCTGTGCATAATGAATAAAATGTCAGTTCGACTGCATGCGTCGGGGTAATACTTTCTATTCTTTCTCCGACAAAATAAACGGTCAAATACGGGAACTATCCGGTCAACACAAGCCCTGCTTTTGACTGTTCTGTTTTCTTGTGAAAATTGTTGGAAAGAGATCAAATTTAACTTGATTACCACCAGAGCCTGTGCCGTCATCGCCGTGACGGCAAATGAGGGAAAAACAAATTGATCGGATCCTGCACGTCTTTCAACACGTTGGTCAGGATTGACGCACTTTGTTTTCATTTAGTTGGTTAAAAAAAAGTCGGGCTCGGGTCAGGCCAGAGAATCCTGAAAACCTTTTCGGACCGGGTCGGGCTGGGGCTCCACCCCCTCGGGCCGGGCCGGACACGGGCTCAGATTTTAGGCCCGTGCAGGGCTCTAAACCGGTGGCTCCTGTGCTCATCAGCCTTGTCTCTGCCATTGTGTCCTAGGGAAGCTGTGGCTACAATGTAGCTCGTCCACATCAGTGTGTGACTGTGTGAATGAGGGAATGATTGACAGTAGTGTAAAACACTGTAGCGTAGTGTCGTCCGCGAATGAAACGGCTCTCAGAGCTGTCTGTGGACACTAATGCCGGCTCCGTCTCGAAGGAGCCGAATCAGTTATTTTTTTCCCTTTCTCTCTCTTTGTGTTTAAGCTGCACATGATTGGTCAACTCCTCGATGAGCCCTCTGCTCTGCTCCTCGTCTGCAGCGAGCAGAAGGAGGAGAGGAGGAGCGGGGCATACAGACAGGTACTGGTGTAAACACACAGAGCAGCGGGAGGAGGAGGGGGTGAAAGGGGAGAAAATAAACCACGGTGCAGAAAGGTGAGGACATGTGTGATGGCAGGACCTGCAGCCAGATTTGGACACATTTTATTGACAATTCAAAGGAAAAGCAAAAATATATTTTCAAGCAGGCTCTACAAATGTTCCTGTGTGATTATCTTAGCTTTTCTAAGTTGTTTACCTGTAAATAGTTAAGTCTAAATATTTTATGTACAGAGTTTATTTTTGTTATTTAAAATGAGTTTTGTTGCACTCTGTTTCGTGTTGGCTAGTTAGGTTATTTAAAGGGATGTTACACAACTTTTTCATATTTTTAAATATTTTTCTTAAGCCAATATGTGCTAAAATGACTTTTTACAGGTTAATGAATAGTCACTCAGACCCCACCTTCCCCATAGCCAGAATATCACACTTGCTGACATACCTAGAGCTTCAGTCTACTTCCAGCACATTCTCTGCATGTTTTAGATGATGAATACAGCTGATTTGTTTGATTTAGTGATGATTCACTCCTGTAGACACTAAGACGCTAATGACGGTTGAGGAGACGTTTCACACAGCGAGAAGCTAGAGGTGCTAAAAACAAGCCAAAACTGCCTTGTCTCCCTTTAAATAATAAGAAGATGATTTCATGTAAGCTTGTAGATTGGTCAATAATTTCACACACATTTTACATAATTTCCGGTGATAAATTAACATAAACAAAAACATGTGAGGAGCCGTTTGAGAGACAAGAGCCGATTCATGTTAGTGAGCCGAGCCGTAAGAACCGGTTCTCTTAAAAGCCGGAGTTCCCATCACTACTTTAGGGTCTTCGCATTCAGAAAGGTGCTGTACAAGTGCAAGTCATTTATCATTTATTTGCACATGTTTCTTTTGCACAGGCTCAGGTCTGAATCCATTATGACACCAAGCTTTCCAACTTGAGTCTTTGTCTTTATTCTCTGGAGACAAGCTGAGCAATAGCCTCCATCCTATCCTTATTTCCAAAGACAATAACTTCTGTCTTGTCTTTGTTTAACTGAAGGATTTGGACTGCATCCAGTCATTAACTTGTTCCAAACACTGACAGAGTGAGTCTAGGGGACCACAGTCCCTAAGTGATAGAGCAAGTTACATCTAGCTTAACTATGATAGACATTGTTGTTATTGTGTGTGACCTGACTCAGGTGGAGCATGTAGAGATTAAAGAGCAGTGGTCTAAGAATTGAGCCTTGGGGGACCCCACATGTCCTGGTGATCAGCTTTGATTTGTGATCACCAGTAAAAACAACATGAGGGTTTAGTCAACAAAACAAACACTAAAAACATTCACACACATTCATACACTGACGGGTAATGTAGAACGGCACAGATAGCGTCTCATGGTTATTATTGACTAACAGTTGTTTTGATTAGCTTTATTAAAATAGAGTTCTTTGATTAATTAAAAGAAAAGAGTTCATTATTTGTTCTTCTGTCTTCATTGCTGGAATGTAAACATTAGAAGTGAATGCATGACATTGAGGCTGTTCCATGCACACTAACACTGTGCAAACAGAACAGCTGTTAGAGGGGAGGAATGGTTCCTTCATCACGTTACACAGGGCCAATCATGCATCTCATCAGAGATGTAGCTATAATCTTAAAGCTGCTATCTGGACTTTTCCCCTTTCAGGATCATGTATGATTTGTCAGAAGTCCATAAAAGTGAATGTCATATCATGTGCTGTGATTTAATGTAGACGATGCATTTTTGTTTCGCTAAGCCCGACCCCTGTCCCATAGAGCTTCATGCAATATGAACCGAGCGCCTGTCAGCGTTAACCAATAGCGTTAGACTACCATCTTACGTACAGATGTCAATCGCAGAGCGTGCTCGAGTGTTAAAGGAAGTACCTCGGTTATGAAAACACAACATAACATTAGCATATTAATTATAAAAAAATGTGTTTTAGCTTTGTTTTGTTGGCTAAAGGAGCACGTTCATAAACAAGAGGCGTTGCTTTCTGCCGTAAATACGGAAGTGAAAACAATATGTTGATAGCCACTAGATGGTGCCGTCAAAAAAACAAAAACCTCAGACATCTCCTTTAACTGAAATGGATTTTAACTCGGCACACATCAATACTGGATAAGGCTACATTAAAGTTACAATATTTTTCAATATTTTGATGTTTTGGCTTTTTCTAGCAATATCTACCCACAGCTCCTTGTTCGGGTTTGTGTTTCAGTTTGCTGAAGTGAAAAAAATGTCAAAAACCCTCTACTCTCTTCCATTTTTTCTGCTTTTGACTTCATTGTCTAAACAACTGCAGCTGTTCGTTAGCACACAGAGGCCTTAGCGTCCAGCGTTCTAATTAGGAGCAGGAAGCTGCATTTTTTTTAATGCTGCATTTTAATTTTTCTTATATTGTTTTTCATGAAACGCATTTAACCTGAGATATTTAACTGAAATAAAAATTCATGCTGCGAGTTTATTAGGTATTAGATGAGGGAAATAGTCTTGAGTTCTAAATCACTTACCTTAGCTTGACGCTAAATCCGCCTCTGAACACAAAGTAGATTTAAAGCTTGATGCAATGTTAAATAAACCAGCCTGCATCCGCTCAACATCACTGATGGATGCATATCAAAGAACCATGTCCTGTTCTGGATCTGAATCATCCTAAAGTGTTAATATGAGACTATGCTGTGCTGCTGCACTTACACGGTATGAATCTGCATTTTACTAAAAGATGAACAACCCATCAGTCTGGTTTTGGCAGGCTAAGTGCAAGGTAAGAAGAAATGCCCACAGTTGTTTCTTATTTACATCCGGCTCATTCAACCCCCCCCCCCCCCCCCTACTTTCAGCAGTGGGTGACATTGAAATGGGTGTGTATTAGGCTAAGGAAAAGGAGACTCGGGTCGGATCCTTTTTTCCTTCTTAATAAGAGTGAATCAGAAATGATGAATGGCATGGCGCTTTAATGATCTTGTAGTGGAAAGGCAAGTGCTGAAGTAGGCACATTAGATGCTAACTGCAGTGAGATGAGGATAGACTTTTGCCAGCAGTGGGAAGCAGTCACATAGAATGCTTGCTCCCCAATTAAACGCTTCATATGGGAAGTAATTCAATTCAAATTCAAAAATTCTTTATTAATCCCAGAGGGAAATTGATTGCTGTAGTAGCTCAGAATAATAATGATAATCAAGTCATCAAAGAGTTATTGTATATTACAATGGCTGTTGGCAGGAAGGATCTCCAGTAGCGGTCAGTGTTGCAGCGAAACTGAAGAAGCCTCTGACTGAAGACAGTCTTCCGTTGTCGGACAGTCTTGTGAAGAGAATGCTCAGGGTTGTCCATCATTTTCTTGATTCTCTGGAGAATCCTTCTTTGCATTATCTCCTCCAGTGGTTCCACAGTCGTCCCCAGAACAGAACCAGCCTTTGTTATTAGGCTGTCGAGCCTTTTCAGGTCCCTGCTTCTGATGCTACTACCCCAACAGACGATGGCTGAAGAGATTACACTCTCAACAACAGACTTGTAGAAGATCTGCAGCATCTTGCTACAGACATTAAAGGACCTAAGCGTTCTCAAGAAGTGCAGTCTGCTGTGTCCCTTCTTGTAAACAGCTTGGCTGTTCTTTCTCCAGTCCAGTCTGTTGTCCAGGTGAACTCCAAGGTATTTGTATTCCTCAACCACCTCCACTTCTTCTCCCATGATGGAAAGAAGAAGTGGAGGTAAACAGAAGTAAACAGAACTTGCAAGGACAAGTCATGTAAATTTACAATGCCCAGCCCAAAAAAAATCACCACCTGGTTTTAACTAATCAAATAGGTAGGAGCCTCCATAATGACTACATGGGCGATTATCTGTCAGCTGGCAACAAGTTCTTTAACCCTAAATGGTGCAATGAGTTGTTTCTCATTTCTTAAACAACTGTGTGGAAAGACAGATCTGCTGGTTGTGGAAACAATGTTAGTCTGTGTGAAAAGGGTCAAATCATTGGTATCAAGGATAGAAAAATCTAAGATTTCAGAAATGACTAAAACTTGGTTAAGAACTGTCTGATGCATTATTAATAACTTGCCTGAGTCCAGGTGGACCCTGTTCTAGAATGATGGTGCATCAGGGTAAGAAGAGAGGCTGATGAAGTGATGCACCCATCATGCCTAGTGCCTACTGTACAAGCCTGTGGCAAATGTGTGCCAAAATCAGAGCTAAAGGTGTTCCAACAAAATATAAGTGTGACCTTTTTTTTTGGGTGGTGACTTTTTTGGCCTGGCTTTGTATGTGCATATTAATATATAAAGATGACACTTACCATATTACCTTACTTATCCGTGTTAATTCTGTAGACAAAATATTTTCTTTTTTTGTGATTAATGCATTTTTTCAAACAAAATGAAAACTAAAAAATATACGTCTATAAAGACACATTTTTGATAAATATTGATCAACATTTATATTGACAAATAAACTATGACAATGAAAATAAAACACTAACGAAAATTCAATTAGAAAACAGCAACAATGAGAGGAACAGAAAAAACAACCAATCAGCAAATTGAACAGATGAGAAAAGAACCAACCAGAGTCCAGAGCCAGACGCTATTTGAACAAGCAACTGGTAACGGCTGAAAAATATTTGTCTAAAAGAAAAAGATTTTTATGGCTGGGAGGAAAAGCATAAAATCTGACAATCTGATAAGTATTTGCTTGGTGAGTACACATCCGGCGTTTCCCCGATTTTTTTTTAAAGTATTCGGGTGGTGGCAGCGAGCGGGGGTGGCTAACACCACAGGAAGTATATGATGACTTATGATTATACTATGTGTTATTAATATTTTATGAATATAATTTTTGCAAATATAATCTTGGTAACCTCACAATGTCAGCACATACTTTTTCGAGGGGATTTCCTGGGATCTTGTAGGGCCCACCATGGGGGTTACTAGCCCCAGGTTGGGAACCACTGGTTTAAGTGACAGCCCATTGTAGTTTGTTAGAAAACACCTGAAAGTACAGATGGTGAATTTCAAATTGCAAAAATCAAATCCTCCTTTGTAGACAAGGCAGCTTTATTTGTATGGCACATTTCAAACACAAAGGCAATTCAAAGTGCTTTACAGAAGCAAAAGCAACAAACACAATAAACCAAACAAAGATTCAACTAACAGATTAAAGGCATAGTCAAAAGACGAGCATTTACAGTGCAGAAAGTGCAGCATGACAAACATAGATTCAAAGGCTGATGAATACATGAAGGTTTTTAATTTTGATTTAAAAGTTACTATTTGGGGCACATTTAAGGTATGAGGAAGCTAATTCTGTGTGCAGCATAGTGACTAAAAGCATCTTGGTTCTGAGTTGAGTTTCTGCTAGCTGACCACTTCCAAAGGATCTGAGAGCCCTGCAGGGTGTATATACAGGAAGGTCACACAGATAATTGTGTTTTCAGACAATAAGCACAGACTTTTGAATTAATGCACAGACAATCATGATCCAGAGTTATCTGTGATTGTTAGTAAACGTTATAGACCGAATTCTGGCCTTTACCCTCTCGCTTTTTAACCTTCCCCTCACCCCCATTCTAACTTTAACCCTCTTGCACTTTGAAAACTTTGTTTCTAGTTGTAACGTCACACTTCAACATGGTTAACAGGAAGTTTAGATGAGCATCAGGGTTAAGGTTAGGATGGGGGTGAGGGGAAGGTTAAATGGCAAAAGGTTAGAGGTTAAATGTCGGTAAAATATCCGTTTTACTGCGGGCATCAAAAACCGACACTCTGGTGCACAACACGTCAGAAACAAATGCTTGATCACCCGGGGTTCAACACTTGGTGTGAGAACGTGTTGATCTCCTCGCTGTGAGATCGTCTTTTTAACACCTTTAATCTTACGGCTGAAATTACCCTTCAGCCTTTATTAGTGCCTACAGGAGTGGTTCATCACAAAATTAAACAAATCAGCTGTGTTCATGTTCTAAACCATGCAGGAAATGTGCTGGAAGCAGACTGCAGCACCAGGTATGTCAGCTTCCAACAGACCAGACCAGCAACTCTGAAGCTGCAAGTGGAATATTCTGGCCACAGAGGGCGATGGGGCTGGGTGACCTTTCAATAACTCTGTAAAAGGTCATTTTAGCACAAACTGGCTCAAGAAAAGGATTTAAAAATATTAAAAAGTTGCAAAGTAACTTTTTAAACAAATTTTCAGTTAAAGAGTTGTGGAAAGGGTATAATTTGAGAGAAGTAAATAAATTTTTTTAAATGAAAATATTTAAGCAACAGCGAGGTAGTAAAGGCAGAGCTATAAAACAGCTGTGACATTTTTCAGTCTTCGCAGTTTGCTGTTGTCAGTTTATCTAGACCTAACAATGACAGACTGGAGGCATTGTGCATCACCCACCTGCTCTTGGATGGTTGTGAGGAGTTCCTCCAGGAGGATGTTTAGGTACCATTTTTATTCATGACTGTTAGAGGCTAACCTATAGATGCTTTATTGTTGCCACGGCACTTGACTGATGGGAGCACTCAGGATAAAAATAATGCGTGTAATGATTATTTTACTTTGAAAATCAGACTTTTCTAAACAAACTCATATGTTTATGGTTAAAAATTAAACAAATAGTTATGAGAAAAATGTTTCAAGTCCGGGTTGGTGCGAAAATCTTGTCTGTCAAAACAAGAGCCAAAACACTTCACAGCCTCAGTAAACTCTGAGCTCGATCCAAAATAGGCATTTTACTGAATAAATTACCAAGTCTGTGCTTTCTTGCATGAATTCTTGACTTGATTTGGAAACACACCCCTGATTAATTAACTGACAACAATTTATTTTGCATTAAATTATCAAGGAGACAAAAAGACTGATGCACTAATGAGAAAATTATCTCTCCTCCACTGTTGTGCCACTAATTATGAGTGTAGGTCACACAAACTGAACAAAAATAAGACTAATCATCATTTTATATAAACATAATGACTTCTCTAAAATTGTGTTTTGGAGTCATGATGGCCGATTCCTGTAAGAGTGAACACCACCTCCATTTAAATATATTTATACTGATTATACATGAGTAGGAAGCAAAGTGTGGGTTAGAAGAAAAGATGGGGCATTAGCTCTTACAATCGTCCACATTCATAGTTAATATTCTGACCATAAATATTTATGTTCCATAAAACACTGGAAATGCAGACTAAAGGAGCTGCAGAGTAACACACGGTATGTGTGAATATTTATATTAAAATAAGAATAGACTAAGTTCTAATACACTGAACAAGACTGTTATAATCTAACTTTGAATTATGTTAGTTTAATAAAATATTTTATGCAGATGTGGCTGATGTGAAACAGCAGCTGTCTGTAAATACGGAACATTAAGTTTCCTCCTCTGAGCAGGTGATACCAGATGAAAAACTCTGTGGTCTTGAAACATTTTTCTGGTTTATATGAAAACTGTAAAATATTCTATTGCAGCATTTGATTGTTGTATTAAAAAATCTGTAAATGAGTCTGGATGAAGTGCATCATTACTAGAAACCAAAGCAACTTCAGTCTCTGATTTATCATTTTTATGCTTAGATCGTTGTATTGGTTAATCTTAAGATGATACCAGACTCTATTTCTCATTTAGATCCATTTGCAGCCTGCTGTCAGAACTCTGAAAAGTTCTTGTACTTTGGACGTAGAGTAGAATTAGAGGATGGATTGAGTCCAGGATTGAATCAAAATCCAAGCATGTTCCAGTTTAAAAAAACAGTACAAAAATCTAATTTGGATTAGGAGCAGGCAGAGAAAATCTAAATCTATAAAAACATGTGTTAATGTACATAGTACCTATGTTTATGTTTAAGTTAGCACTCTGATAACTGAACAGCAGGGCAGAAGCTGAATTAGACAACATGTTTGTTGGAAATACGTATGATTTAGCCTACTGTATTATGTTGTTAGCTCATGCTTAAAATAAAATAAAGAGTGAAACTTAAATTGCATTTTATAAATGACATGAGAGGCAATTGTGTGTGTGTGTGTGTGTGTGTGTGTGTGTGTGTGTGTGTGTGTGTACAGCTCTTTAGTTATTAATATTATTAAAACAACAACAGCATTCCTGCTAACTCAGGAATAATGGATTCTTGATAGGGCAGCGCCTCTCTTGTATAGGAGAAACTTTAGGCAGCTGTAGCTCAGGAGATAGAGCCGGTTGTCGAGGGTTGTAAGATCGATCCCAACAGAGAATTCTACTGTTGTTTTCTTGAGCAAGACACTTAACCCACCTTGCCTGCTGGTGGTGGTCGGGGGGACTTGTAGCGCCTGTGTTCAGCATCCTTGCCTCCGTTAGTGTGCCCCAGGGCAGCTGTGGCTACATCATAGCTCATCATCAGCAGCATGTAATTGTGTGATTGTGTGTATGTGAATGGGTGAATGACCGATGGCACATTCTGTCCTGCTCTGAACTTGAGACAGTTATCCACTCCTTCATCTCCTCACGTAGCCTAGTGAACTAGACCAAATTCTTGCTTTGCAAAGTTTGGTCTAGGCATGCTCCATTGGAACCTCAGCAGCTCCTACCAGGACTCTGGCTAGCCAATCACAGCTCTCTAGAGGGGTTTCAAACACATAAAGAGCTGTGATTGGTCCATAATGGTGAGCCAATCATAGTGCTCTATCTGCTTAGTGAACAAATCACAGAGCTTTATCCGCTTTGTGGGCCAATCAGGGCACTCTATATGCCTTGTGGGTGGGATGATGCAACAGAGTGAAACAAGAGTATGTCACATTCATTGTCCAGTAGAATGCGGAGATCATTTGAAAGACAACGGTAGAGCCCGCCCCACAACAGAGAGCCGTCAATGGAGCGTGGCCAGACTAAATAATACATTTATTTAGTCTGGCTTGCCAGGCTACTCCTCACGCTTAGACTACTATAACTCTCTTTTCACGTGTCTGAGCAGAACCTCCCTGAACCGTCTACAGGTGGTTCAGAATGCCTGTGCTCGGCTTCTGACCAAGTCCTCCAAACACACCCACATCACCCCGCTTCTCCTCGAGCTTCACTGGCTGCCAGTCAACTTCAGGGTTCATTTCAAGATCCTGGTTCTGGTCTATAGGGCCTTACATGGACAAGCACCATCTTACATTGGTGATCTTCTTAGTCCCTACACCCCCAGCAGGTCCCTGAGGTCCAGTGACCAAAGCCTACTGGTTGTGCAGCACACCAGGCTAAAGAACACAGGTGACAGATCATTTGCTGCTGTGGCCCCCAGACTCTGGAACTCTCTCCCCCTGAGCCTGAGATCAGTGGACTCCTTTAAAAACAGCTGAAAACTCACATGTTCAGGCTCGTTCTCTTTCTTAACATTCGTTTCGATGTCTCACTATGGGATACGCCCCTCCGCGGATTCCTCAGAAGCACTTATCTCAATACGCCAATCCTGATTGGCCAGTGACCGTGACGTACGTGTCCCCTGCTACTATAAGTAGCAAGCGTCCCAACGCACGCACTATTCAATCACCTCTTCTCGCTTCAGTGGTCGCTTATCTCTAAGGTAAGTTAGCTCAACTGTTCACAGACGGAGCCAGCTAATATTCTCTCCGTCGCCGAACGTTAACTTACTGTCCTTCTGTCCTGACCTTCACCATAGGCTCGGAGCATAACGAGCAGCTTCACACTCCAGTGCACCTGTTCGTTCTCTGCTAACACACCAGTTAGCCCACATGGAAGCCGCTCCTCCCACCAGAGGAGTCGACGGCGCAGGAGCTCGCCTCTGTACCTGTGGGAACAAAATCTCGAGCAAAGACCCACGCAAGGTCTGCTCGAGCTGCCTCGGGCTGGAACACGCCCAGCTGGCATTGGAAGTCCCCGGGTCATGTGAGAGCTGTGCTTGCTTCACCCTGAAGAGCCTTCGCTGGCGGCTAGCGCGCCAAGCTAGCCTGTCGGGGAAGGACCCTTGCCTGCCGGCCCCTGGGCCACCGCCTGGGGACGCCGGCGAACATGTCCTCCCGGAGCCGGAACCGTGTGCCGAACTCAGCTGGGGCTTACAGCTCGAACTGGCCGGTCCGAGCCACCCCGTCGAGGATGTGTTGGAGTTGGACTACGGAGACGACGAGGACACCTCGGAACTCCTCATTTCAGAGGAGGACGAGGATGACGATGTTTTTCTCCCCATCGCTCAGGCCTCCATGCCTAGCTTTCTGTCCTCTCCCAGGGATGGAACGGCTTCTCCGGCCGCCCACCTGGACATGCAGTCAGTCTGCCGACGCGCTTACGCCCAGGCTCAACATCCCTTGGCCCACCGTGGTCACTGAGGCTGTCAGATCCCGCTACGAGGGAAAGAAAATGCCTCAGGCCACAAGGGCTGCAAAGCCCCTCCTTCCCGCCTTCCCTGAGCTTCTCCAAGAAGTGAGGTCCTCCTGGGACAAACACCCTTTCAGCTCCAGGTCTCCTGTCCAAGGAGCCTCCTCGCTGGACTTCGAGGGGATGGAGAAGGCTGGCATGCTTTGCATGCCGCCGATGGAACCGCTGGTTGCAGCCCACCTTCACCCACGGCGCTCGGCAACTTCCTCCAGGCCTCCCGCTCTCCCTGCAAAGGCGGACCGCTTCCAGTCGGCGCTGAACGAGAGGGCGTACAAGGCTGCCGCCATCTCGGTCCGAGCTTTGAATGTCTCCTCCATGCTCTCGGCGTACCAAGCCGAGCTCTGTGAGGACATGAATATGAAGCTGGACCTGGAGGTGTGGGAGGAAATCACCGTACTGACCGACATCTGCCTGCGTGTGCAGCGCTGCGCGGTCCAGGCTACGGCTAAAGCTATGAGCATGATTGTGCTTCAAGAACATGCACGATGGCTGAACCTCACCAACCTCTCTGATAGAGAGAAGGAGGACATTTTGGACATGCCAATCGTGCCTGAAGGCATTTTTGGCTCTGCCCTGGCATCAATGCAGCAACGGTGTGAGGCCAAAAAGAAAGAGGATGAAGCCCTTCATCTCTGCCTTCCCCGTAAGCCTTCACCGGCACTGCCGGCTCGGCCGAACCTTCCTCAGGCAGCTGCCTGAGCCCAGCCTCAGTTCCGGATCCCAAAGCGCCCGAAGCCTCAAGCTGTCCAACCAGCTCCTTCGGGCTCAGTGCCTCGACCAGTTTGGCCTCAGAGATCCGGCAACCAAGCCGCTCCTCCGCCAGGACAACCCACCCGACCCGGCGGTCAGCAGGTGAGGAAGAAGAAGAGGGCAGCCTGACGGAGTTCTTTCCCTCCCGACGCTGCAGCTGGCAGTTCCCCATTCGCCAGCTCCTCCTGTTCGATGTTGCCATGGTGCTTTCTCCCCCCCCTCACGGAACCCCTCCGGCAGAGTCCCCGAGCGGTCCAGGGTGGGATCAGGACGTGCAACCGGCTGTGCCGGCTCAAATCACACGTCACAAGCACTCACACTGTTTTTTACAAACATGTCACGCTCAAGGAGCATTAAAAAGTTCGCTGCCGCATCCAGACAGAACGTCAAGGGCGCAGCAAAAATCAATAAAAATGTTACCCATGAGCGGTTCCAGGCGGGGGCGGCCCCTGGCGGACTTACCCGCCAGCCACGGGTCGTCCCCATACGCCAGGGCCGTCAAAGCACAAAGCCCCCGCGCATGCGCAGTGGTTGCCACGAGCACCGCTGCCCCACAACCTCTGGAGGGAGCTGCTGCTCCGTGTGTCACGGCCATGTCACCGCTTTCCACTCACATAGAGGAATGGACAGCGGTTTCTGCTTCACATTGGGTGATAAGAACTATTTCGAGAGGTTACAGGCTCCAATTCGCTTCTGTTCCTCCTCGATTCTCCAGCGTAGTGTTCTCCTATGCCCAGGGGACATCAGCTCACATCCTTCAGGGAGAAATCTCCTCCCTGCTAGAGAAAGGAGAGATATGCATTGTGCCTCCCGATCGGTCTCAGAGCGGTTTCTACTCCAGGTACTTCCTGGTCCCGAAACGGGGAGGGACTGGTATTCGCCCGATCCTGGATCTGAGGGCCCTGAACCGATGCCTCAGGAAGTACAAATTCAAAATGCTCACGCTCTCATCCCTTTTGCGTCTTACCAGAACGACTGGTTCACCTCAATCGACCTGAGGGACGCATACTTTCATATTCCCGTGTACCCTCCACACAGGAAATTTCTGAGGTTTGCCTTTCAGGGAGTGTGTTACGAATACACCGTGCTCCCATTCGGCCTCTCGCTGAGCCCGAGGGTGTTTGTCAGGTGTACGGAGGCGGCGATCGCCCCTCTGAGAGGGAAGGGCATTCGGCTGGCCACGTATTTAGACGACTGGCACCTGCTGGCACGGTCCAGAGAGGAGGCAGCGTCAAACACGCTGGTTGTGATCCATCACTTGTGCGGTCTGGGTTTCAGAATAAACTGGCAGAAAAGCGCTTTACTCCCCTCCCAGAAAATAACCTTTCTAGGTCTGAATCTGGACTCAGGGGCGTTCACGGCCCGTCTCTCGGCACCGCGCGTGAACATGCTCTCGCTCTGCCTGGCGCGCTTCTGCCTACACAGTTCGGTGCGGTTTGCGTTATGCCTCAGGCTTTTGGGTCTCATGGCGTCGGCTATTTCAGTGGTACCACTCGGCCGTCTACACATGAGAGATTTTCAACGCTGGGTGGCTTCTCTGGGTCTCTCTCCAGTGCGCCACAGAGCGCGCAGGGTGACGGTCTCTGCAGCGTGCGTCGCGGCGCTCCGCTGTTGGCGTCCACCCTCCCTCTTGGCACAGGGGGTGCCTTTGGGGTTGGTTCTCGTGAGGAAAGTGGTCACGACAGATGCGAGCCTGTCAGGTTGGGGAGGGCTCCTGGAGGGTCGCTCTGTCAGGGGTGTGTGGAGCAGAGAGCTCTGGGGGACACATAAATTATCTGGAACTCCTTGCGGTCTTTCTGGCCCTGAGGCGCTTCCTGCCTTTTCTCTCCGGCCATCATGTCCTAGTGAGAACAGACAACACCACGACTGTGGCTTATATAAACCGCCAGGGGGGGCTGCGCTCCATGCGGTTACACACGCTGGCACGCAGACTGATCCTATGGTGCAGCAGACATCTCCTCTCAATCTGAGCCACTCATGTCCCGGGTGTTCTGAATCGGGGGGCGGATCTGTTGTCCAGAGGGACACCCCTGTACGGGGATTGGAGCCTGCATCCAGCAGTGTTGGAACAGATTTGGATCCGGTTCGGCACAGCCGTAGTGGATCTTTTTGCCTCCAAGGAGAATGCTCAGTGTCCACTGTTCTTCTCCCTGCACGACCGAGACGCTCCACTCGGCGTGGACGCGCTGGCGCATGACTGGCCGCGGGGACTGCTTTACGCTTTTCCCCCAGTGGCCCTGATACCACCCACCTTGCTGAGGGTATGAACCCAGCGCCACACTCTCATTCTGGTGGCCCCATACTGGCCAGCCATGCATTGGGTGGCGGACATTTTCCAGCTCCTGGAGGGCCAACCTTGGAAACTGCCGCTTCGCAGGGACCTGGTGTCCCAAGCGGGAGGCTCGATCTTCCACCCTCATCCAGAACGGCTGGCCCTGTGGGCCTGGCCCCTGAGGGGTGCGGGCTAGTGTCAGCAGAGCTGCCCCAGGCAGTCATTCGAACCATTCAGAATGCTAGGGCCCCCTCCACTAGGTCCCTGTAAATGGAGGGTGTTTGAAGCCTGGCGTCAGGGCAGGGAGGTCTCACCCTTCCAATGCCCGGTGAACGTCATTCTGTCTTTCCTGCAAGACTTGTTGGATGGGAAGAAGGCTTTCTCCACCATTAAAGTGTACCTAGCAGCCATTTCTGCCCGACACTTGGGTTTTGGGAAGAAATTGGCAGGTCAACACCCCCTGGTGTGTAGCTTCATGAGGGGCGCGTGCAGGCTTCTCCCTGTGTCTCGACCCCTGGTGCCCTCGTGGGATCTGTCCTTGGTGCTGTCGGCCCTCTCCGGGCCTCTATTTGAACCTATGGACGGCCTGGACCTTAAGATCCTGTCTCTTAAGGTGGTGCTACTCCTGGCTTTGGTATCTGCAAAGCGAGTTAGTGACTTACAGGCTCTCTCTGTGCACCCATCCTGCACCCAGTTTGCACCAGGTGACATGAAGGTGTCCTTGAAGCCCAACCCTGCCTTTGTGCCTAAGGTAGTGGGCTCCTTTTCTCCTATTATCCTCACAGCTTTCTACCCACCGCCCTTCTCCTCTCCTGAGGAGGAGCGGTTGCACAAGCTGTGTCCGATTCGCGCGCTCAAGGAGTATGTGAATCGGACGGAGAACCTTCGCAGGGGGGACCAGCTTTTTGTGTCATGGGGTGGGCCTCGTAAGGGGAAACCCGTCACAAAGCAGTGGCTTTCCCACTGGATTGTGGAGGCTATTTCTATGGCTTACTCCTGTCAGGGCATTCAGGCACCTGTAGGGCTCAGGGCCCATTCTACTAGGGGCCTGTCTGCTTCTTGGGCCCTTTTTCGGGGTCTGTCAATCCAGGAGATTTGTACTGCAGCAAGTTGGGCTTCTCCACTTGCATTTGCACGCTTCTATAAGCTTGATGTTTCGGTCCCTGCAATGACTCACACGATTCTGAGTGTGGGGTCTTTGGCGGGCCAAGACGTATCCCTGTAGGTTGGTGATCGCTGGATAAGCTGTCTGGCAATACGGGAGTCTCCATATGCCATAGTGAGACATCGAAACGAATGTTAAGAAAGAGAACTTTAGGTTACTATCGTAACCCCGGTTCTCTGAGTAACATGAGTGAGATGTCTCACCAGACAACCCTTCTTGCTGGGCTAAGCGAGAAGAGGTGTTTATCTTGAATAGTGCGTGCGTTGGGACGCTTGCTACTTATAGTAGCAGGGGACGCGTACGTCACGGTCACTGGCCAATCAGGATTGGCGTATTGAGATAAGTGCTTCTGAGGAATCCGTGGAGGCGCGTATCCCATAGTGAGACATCTCACTCATGTTACTCAGAGAACCGGGGATACGATAGTAACCTAAAGTTTTGGTGTGATCATGTCATCACCCTCTCCTTATTCTGCTTTTTTACTAACTCTGCCTTTCCCCTCAATCCACTGATTTCCCTCTTTCATTTCTTTACATTTTTTAAACACAAATTAAACATTTTCTTATTGTACCCATGCTATAAATCAGTAAAGAATATATTTTTCATATTGTAGCAGTCTGCGCCGCCCTCTAGCGGGGTGTGTGTGTAGCAGCAAAGAAGAGTCGACAGGTAGCAGACATAGAACATTTTTAATAGCCGGATGGCTCCCCTTTTCATCCCCCCACACATACATTTAACTCACGGTGCCAACAGGCACTGGATAAGAACAACACAGCGTGAACTCCAAACTGAAACGAACAACACTAACATAACCCCGAACAATATAACCCTCAGAACACCACAAATGGAATAAACAAACCCAATTTACCGTCCCCCCCCAGAGTGCAATGCGGCCGTGCCGGTGTTGGTACAAGATCTGCTCGGGTGCAAAATCGGCTCGGGGTCTGTCATCTGCCGATGACGTCTAAGTAGTTCATTGGCTGAACATGAACCTTACGGAATTACGTAATCACGTTACGTTGTTATCACGTTACGTTGGTCCAGGCAAATCTTTCTGTTGGAAAGATGGACAACTTTTACAAAGAAATCCATCATTACCTCTTTGAAAATACACTTTTAGCATAGAGCTGCATGTATATTAGGGCTGAACGATTAACTGCATGTGCAATTAAATTGCGATGTGACAAAATGAGATTTTCTAATCGCAAAGGCTGCAATTTGGCAGCGAGTGGTTAGCGCAATGCTAATATACATGGAAAAACCCGTAGGAATGCTAATGCTAATATCACTGATTACATTATTACAAATTATGAATTAGAAACGTGCCAAATGATTACATTTGGAGTCTAATAGAAAGTAAAACTACCATCAATCAAATAAGTACAGACAGGTATTTTAGTAAAGCCAGAAAACTTTTAACTCCAGAGTTTTGGCTATAGCAGCTATGAGCGTAACTGAACTACGCATGGACAAGACGTCAAAAACTAAACACAAAATACTTCAATAAACGGGACACACTTCTTTCCTGCAAATACAATTTCACAGGTGTTGCTAATACCTATGATCCTTCAAGGGATGTGCTCAATGAGGAGTTCAACATTATGAATACAATATAGTGTTTTATTTTACAAATACCATTATAAACACAAACTTACATTTTAAGAAACATTATTTTAATAACGAAACTGCTAAATTCTTTCCAACAGTATAGATGTGTAGTGTATTTTGTCCGAGCGGGTTTGCTGTACTTTGACGTCATCGGCAGTCGAAGGACCCCGAGCCGATTTTGCACCCGAGCAGATCTTGTACCGACACCGGCCTATCAGTGACAGGGCCACCACAATATTTAGAATTTTTTGTTCTTGTGAAATGCCTCGTGATTTTTATCTTGAGAGGCGCTATATAAAAGATCACTTTCTTTCTCTCTTTCTTTTTGGTGTTGTGAAGTGCCTTGGGGGGTTGTAGAACCCTAGAAGGCACTATACAAATACAGGCCATATATCATTAGTACCATTTTTGAATTCTTCCTCCAAGCTGCTGAAAGGAAGCAGGGTTTTTTGCTCTTGCCATGCAGTGCTGCACTGGTAAAACTGTGGGGCAGGCCCAACCGTCTTTGGAGGAAACAACGGATCTTTCTCTACAAAGTCTCCATCATTGACATAGTCACCTCATACACCAACAGCGGCCGTAGGAGGCCTGACTTGTCTACTGTGTACTACCAGGCTGACAGTAGTTTTGACTGATGCTGACTCTGAGGCTGCAGTCAAAAATCTAGCCTTGTGACTGATTTCTCAGTGGTTGTTGGAATCATCACACCGTTTCTTTTCAGGACCTCGGACTTTGATTTTGCTTTGACCAACATTAAAGTTTCATATTGTCTTTATTGTGACTGTAGACTCTCAGAGCAGTGCACATCGGTTTAATCAGCAAATGGGAAGCAGAGAAGATTAAAATAACTGAAATAATCTAAACAACCTTTGATATTTGAGATGTTTCTCCCTAATAAATGGAACGTGTCTTAAAGTAAAGAGCAGATTCTTGGAGACCATCCTCCTGGTCTCATTCAGTGAGTTTCTAAAACTTGAAACTAAGAATTCAGTAACTCTTTGATGTCAGTCTTGAGCTCATAGAAAATTGTCATTTTGAACAATTAATTAGTATTTTTTTTCTCTTGCATTTCTAACCAGAACAGTTACTTTCCTTTGTTCTGAGAGTTTAATTAAAATCTCTGCATGTCTGTAGTCAGGTCCTTCTCTACAGACCTGCTGACAGGAAGGCAAAAAGACTTAAGAGTGAAAAATGTGTTTGTGCAGGAGGAGAAAGAAGGGAACAGACTTATTTCCTGCTAGAGAAACTTAAAACTCAAATATGAAACAGATGATTTAGAACACTGAATTAGTGTGTTGGTTAAATGATGGTTCTGATCATGTGGTGATGAAAGTTACTCAATTTCACAGAATGAACACAATTATCAGCGCATCTATTAAATGTGCCCAGACAGATATATTTTAATGATGTTTTGTTTGAAATGACCATGTCAGTGTTTCTGTCAAAAGTTATGACCTGCCACTTAGAGCTGTATTTGCTCAAATAATGAGGAAAAAGAACAAATGATTCATGGTAACTGTGTGAAGCTCAGGGGCAGGAACTCATGCATACCCAATGAACTCTGGTTTGTTTGTCATTTCGCCTCATTTCCCCGTTGTTGCTGCTAATGTCCTCTGGGCCAGGACGACACAGCAAACCCTTTAATCATTGATTGACTAACGTACTCGGATACACACACGCTCGCTCATTCACAGATTTAACACAACAAAGTTACAGATGCCACGTTAGTTACTTTCTCAGAATTGGTGCTCATTGGAGGATGCTCACTGTAATTCTGCGCCTCATCTTGTCTGATGACTAGATTAATGAGGTTGGTATGCCATCACTCTGGAAACAGAACAGGCAGAGATGGAATGCACTGGCTGCCTGGAAAGGTCTTAATTATTTAGCTGGAATCGGCACATTTTAATGACTGACCCATGTTGGGGTGTTTATAACTGTTCTATGTACAGGAGGTTCAGAAGTCAGAGAAAAAACAGAATTTATGAATATTATGAAAGTTGTCGTATACAGCTGCAATCAGAAGTTAACGTATAATCAATACGAGCACAAGTATCATAGCATTTTTAGGTTTTTTTGACTGATTTAAAAGTTTCACTCACTATTAATGTTTGGTTAAGTGCTTTTTAGCAAGTTGCACCTTGACCATATTTTTTTTGTTGCCACAAAGAAGTTTCTGGTATAATTCTGACTGATATATGCCTTTAAGCAATGTCTACCTGGTTCTTCTTTCCTAGTTGGCCCAATATCAGATATTAACATCACTGTTTTGGCCGATATTTGCCACTACCGATATACTGACATTAATTCTTCTAAAATCAGCAGATTTTGTATAAAATATTATTAAAGCTGAATTTACGTTATTATGTACACATAATACAATCACATGACTAAACAAATACACATCACCCTCATTCACCTTCTAAAACAGATAAATAAATGGAAACAAGATGGAAAAAGCAGAAGTTGTTAATATCGGCCCGGTTTTATTTATCAGACCAACATGACATGTTAAATGATTAACAATGGCCGATACCGATATTGATGCGGTTACACAGTACTGTGCATCCCACCAACCAACCAGCCAATCAGCATTGGAATTCAAGTATTTCATCATTAGTTTATAAAAAAATAGTCTCTAAAAAACCTCTGAGTGTTTAACAGATGCAGTGCCTCAGATTTAAGCACCCGTGATTATTCTGCTTCTGAAGACACGTGTGGGTG
This sequence comes from Nothobranchius furzeri, assembly GCF_043380555.1. NCBI lineage: Eukaryota > Metazoa > Chordata > Actinopteri > Cyprinodontiformes > Nothobranchiidae > Nothobranchius > Nothobranchius furzeri. Next base: position 58,166,284 of record NC_091741.1, on the reverse strand, counting down.
TATTTCTGAATTTATTGAAGTTGCTAGTGAAAGCTTTTTGAAGATGTTGAAGAAAGTAGACGCAAAGAGTAAAACTATTATTATTCTGAGTCATCCTTGTGACAGCCAGCTGCCAGTTTACTGCTAATGCAAATAAAGTTTACTTTTAGTTTGTTGGTTTTGGGTTGAGTTGTTCTGTCTGGCTTTACTTGTATAAAAACAGGAGAGATGACTTAATGCCGGGTGCGCCTGGCTTGTTTGTTCCTGTAGGAAATAACCTATTGATGTGTTGTTGTTTTTATCAGCCTGACCTCTGTCAGGGAGCCCCAGGGCAGCTGTGGCTACATTGTAGCTCATCACCATCAGTGTTTGAATGCGTGTGAATGGATGAATGATACACTGTAGTGTAAAGCCTTTTGGAGTCCTTTGTTACTGAAAGGTTCTATACAAGTGCGGGTCATTTATCATAACTTAAAACTTTTGCACCTCTCTTCCTATGTAGCGTGTCTCATCATGGTTCTGTGTACGCACAAATCAACAGGCGGTTCCTCTCTGCAGGAAGTTCAGATAGTCTGTACTCTAAAATGTTATTTTCCTTATTTAACGTTTGTTGTTTCAGTATGGTATGTATTAGCTCATAATTATTATGATACAAAATGAATGGATTTATCCGGGCTCTGGGACCAAAGCGTAGTAGTCACCTGGCTGTTAGTCATTTATTATATCAGTGATCTGGAACTACAGGTTTGTTTGTGTGAGATCTTGAGAACGTATCTAGTTGCACAACTTTTGAAAGCGCCAAACTTAAAATGGAAAATAATCAAGACCATGTCCCTGCATTTATTTAACAGCTTTGCTAGAAAGTCCGACTCAACACTGGTTTTGAATTTTCACTTTCACATGTAAATTGGTCTCAGGTTTTTCTATTGTTTTGTGTTTTCTTTTATGACTTTGACCTTGAGTTTGTCTACCCCAGCTGTTCTCTGATGGCCTGAAAGTGACGGTGTGTATTTTCCTTGCTGATAGGGGGCAGTGCAGACCTAAATCATTGTAATCGAGCAGTATTTTTGTGTTCAAGTAAGACAGGGATATTCAATTCCAGGCCTCGAGGGCAGCACGTTTTAGTGGTTTCTCTGGTCCAACACACTTGATTCAGTGGTTGAATCACATGTGTACCAGCTCTTCAGGCTCTGCAGAAGCTTGTTAATCACCTACTGATTAACTATGGGATAAAACCCAAAATGTGTTGAATACTGGCCCTCAAGCTCCAGAATTGATCAGCCCTGGAGTAAGACCTTACCAACGGTTGGCCTTTAGGATCAAAAATCCCTGGGAGCGCAATTTTTGAACAAGTACTTTGTCAGATCGTTCAACCTCCAGCAAAATGACATCAGACTCCCTTCCATCACTGGCAAAGAACGAAGAGGTAAATGTGTGAAACGACAATGTCTATAAATGAGAACGTTTTGTTACCGCTTATTAAAAATCAATAAATGCTTTTTGTCCTCACGGGTTTATGTAGAAGGAAACATTGTGTCTATTAGAGACTTAAACCTGTTCCCATGTATTTTAGATCCTGTGCCTTTTAATCTAAATGTTCCATAAAGGAATCACAATGACTTTTTTGTAAAATGCTTAATCGCCTGTGAATCAGTGTTCCAACACGAATGCAAAGATTTCTCACACTGACTCTGCAGACCTTGCCAGGAGGATTGCTTGTTCCTTAACCTCTTATTGAGCCCAGAACAAGAATGACAGTGTAGCCTGTTGGCTCTTCTTTGATGCATAAAGTATCAAAGTCAAAGCCGCTGCATTGACGTTATCAGTGGTCTTGTTGGCCTTTCATGTACTTTTGATTTAATAATTTGTAGTATTTTTCTGTTTCTCTTATCTAAAATGTCTGGTCAGGGTTTCATAGAATGTTTATGGATGTTCTAGTGGGTGCAGGCTGTTGCAGTGATCAGATCTGAGACCAGTTTGTGAAGGATGTTTTCTGTAGCCCTTTATACCCCGGCATGAGTTGGTAATGATGTTTTCTCTTCTATTTAAAGGAGCCGTTCTTCAGATGGATCAGAAAAGATATTTCATGAAGAGAAATCCAAATTTAGTTTGTTTCTGTTATCACTGATGGACTAAAGTTTTTAAGAGCTTTCTAACAAGATTCAAACAATGCAGCTACAGCATTTGGACAAAGTGTGATGTTCATGAAAAGTTGCATTTGCATGTTGAATACAGTTTAGCAAATAATTCAGGTGTAACTCTAACAGAAAATTAAAGCCACTGAAATGGAAAAAAAATGAGAGTGAACCTTATTTGTTTTCTAGTTTTGAGAAAAAAGTTGAAATGTGGAGGAAAAAAGAAAAACATCATAATTACAGAAAGTAGAAGTAACAAGTAGATACTTTTATATTAAAGGGGGATAAAAAACATGAGCAGCTCTAACTCAAAGCCATCTGTTGGCAGTCTGATGGTCACCCATATGTTTTTCAAACCCAGTTTTCCAGTTCCACCAATGTTTCCAGTTAGAAAAGACAAGAACTCGATAAAACCTCTTCCAGCTCATTTTTGTTACACATTTGACTCATTAAAGTACAAAGGTCCTTGTGCTGAACCCTCACATTCTTTTTATTATGTTTCAAGTTTGACTTTCTCTTCAGTACTTTCTTCTGCCAATGTTTGGAACAGCTGTTAATCATGACAGCATTTGGTTCCTCTAAAGAGAACCTGAATGCTGCTCCTCTAAAACATTGACCTGCACCCGCAGTTGAGATTATGTTTTTTTAAGCTGTAGGAATAGAAACCGTTTAGTTGTTTCATTGCTGATTTCACTCAACCCTCATCTGGCAAACAGGGATGATGAAGCATTTTGTTCTGACCTCAGGCCTGCTTTGGTGCTTGCCCAGCCACAGTGTGTGTGTTGGCTGGGTCAGATGGACACCAGATGGGACAGGATATTGGTCTTGTGGCACTGAAAGTTCAGTTTTCAGTGCTGCTCATTGGGCAGCTCAGAAACTTGAACTCACACAGGGAGTCGTTCTCATGAAGCGAGGGAGGCAGTTTACCGTGTTGAACCATGTAGCAACATGTTTTGATCCCAGAAATTAATAAGCTAAATAACAATAATTAGTTTGTGATACCAATGCAGTGTAATTATGTTTATGGCGCTTGCTCAATGATAGATTAGCGTACATAATCCAAAAGCTATTTGCAGAAATGAAATCTATGAAACTAATAAATCCCACTGTAACCTCTTACCTTCTGACGAAAAAATGCTTGTTTGCAGTTTTAAACCTGCACCAGATGATGACATCACTGCAGAGTCCATTACACAGACTCAGACGTGTCATGGGATTATGAGGAATGTGAATCACTTAGCAATTATATTGCATGCCAAAGCTCCAGCTGCAGGCTTTAAGACCTCATAATTGTATTAGGTCTACTTTGCATAACAGGGAAAAGAAATGGATTAAGTTTGTAACAATAAATGTATTCATGATTGATTTTATGTTGATTCAGCATCTGATGAAGTGCGTTTTAGTTTGACTTTCTAGATTTTGTGCTATTTTTATTGAAAGCAGCAGTTAAGCAATTTCTTCCTGTTTGGCCCCGAGGGAAATTTACCTAAAGCACTGATGGGATTATATCATTATGTAGAACTGAACCTATATTTCACGCTGTTCCACACACATTAACAATAACCTCTTTGTAATCATAAAATAAACGTGTCAATTAGGGCTGAGTAATTGCGGACCGTTTTCAAGGAGCAAATAATTGCTTGAAATCATCTTTTTGCAAAACTAATGGACAGACTTTTCTTCTTCATGGCAAAGTTGACCTAATTATCACAGCCAATTTCCCAGATCAGGATAAAAAAAACCTTTTCCAAATCTTTCAGGCCCATATTCATCTTGTTTTCACCACTTATTCATTGAGAATCGAGAAAGTGAGATTCCACACGAGGAAGGAAGTCGCACCGTTATCAAGAAAGCATTTTTACATTTTGAACGCAGAGCCCGGCGTGGCTACACCAGCCCGGCCCAACGCCGAACCCGGCGTGGCTACACCAGCCCGGCCCGACACCGAACCCGCTACTGCATCCACTTGTGAGAGAGGAGGGAGGGAGGAGATTCAGCAAGGGAGATAACGAAAAGACAAAGACACATCCTCTGACACCAGTCACCACGACCAGCTGACAGATCTACTGGAAAGTTCTAATTGACCAGCGCGGAATGGCTCCGAAAAAGGTTCCATCGACAGAGGAGATCGAGGACATTAAAAAGTCTCTCGAATTTGTGTCCGAGGAAGTGACTGCTGTTAGAGCGCAACAGAAGCAGATCCTAGATCTTCTGGAGGAGGTGAAACTATTGCACCTTCAGAATGTGGAAAAAGACAAACACATCTTGGCTTTGAAGCAGCAGGTGGACGAACTGGAGCAGTATTCTGAAACGAATGAAGTGGTCATTATGGGGCTTCCACTAAAACCGCGCAGTTATGTTCGCGCTGTGGTTCCAAACAATATGGAGCTTGGGGAGGAGGAGGAGAGATCAGTGGAGCAACAGGTGGCCTCCTTCCTTCATAGAAAAGGGATCAAGTTGGACCTGGATCACATCGAGACGTGTCACCCGCTACCCAGGAGCAACAGTGAACATCCTGCCATCATAATGAGGTTTGAGAACAGAAAAAACAAGACGGCACTCTTAAAATAGGGACGTAAACTGAAAGGAACAAATGTCTTCATAAATAATCATTTAACAAAGAAAAATGCTGACATTGCCAGGAAAGCTAGATACCTGAAAAAACAACCGAAGATTCAACAAACCTGGGTGACAAATTGTAAAATCTTTATTAAACTCAATGGAAATCCTGAAGAAGCAAAAGTGGTGGTGGTGAGACACATACAAGAACTTGATAAGTATTGATGATGTGGAACTAGCCTTATAGCTTAGTATCGGCCTATGTGTCTGTTCACGCATGATGCCTCAAGCATACGGACTCCATGAGTACAGAGATCAGTGAACTTATGCAGAGGATATCTGACTTAGAAGGAATGAAACTGGAGGTTTCTGAGTATACAGAATTCAATACAAACTGTTTAGGAGATGAAATAGACCCAGATAATAATTTTCTTGTCTCTATCAAGAAAAGTTGTGCATATTACTCACAAGAACATTTCAACAACAGCATCTATACTGAAGGCAAATTCTCAATCATACACTTTAATAGCAGAAGCATGTAAACAAATTTTAATTCTATAAAAGAATACCTGCTACAATATGTTCACCCTTTTAGTGTAATTGCCACCTCTGAAACTTGGTTCAGTAAGAATAAGGGAGTTCATTTCCATATAGATTATTATAATCTTGAATATGTAAACAGGAAAAATAAAACAGGAGGTGGGGTTGCGCTATACAGCCATAAAACAGGACAGTTTACGGTGAAAAGCAAATGTCATTATCTTTGGATGACATAATGGAACACTTGACGGTGGAAATTCTTAATCAAAAGAAAGAAAACATTATTGTAAGTTGTATATACAGGCCACCCGGTTCGAATATGGACGTCTTTCAGGAAAGGATGGAGAATATTTTTTCTACAGTGAATAAAAACCTAACATACATATGTGGTGACTTCAATATTGATTTGTTGAACCCAACCAAACTTAAAACAGCTGATGCTTTCATTAATACAATGTATAGTATGTCATTTTATCCTGTAATCACCAAACCAAGTAGAATAACAACACACAGTGCCAAAATTATTTATAATATCTTTACACCATCTGCCATATCATTAGTAATCAGTGGTCTCTTCATATCTGATATTACTGACCATTTGCCCATTTTTATCATTACTGGGTGTGAAGTAAAGAAAGACAAAGTACCTGGCATGGTCACCTACAAAAGAATAAAAAAGGAAACCATTAATGCTTTCATTAATAGCTTGTCGTCACAGGATTGGAGTTCGATTTATAAAGAGACCGATGTGGACAAAGCATGTAACTCCTTCTTAGAAATTTTTGATTCCTTATATAATAAATACTGTCCCATTATAAAATGCTCCAAGAAAAATAAATCTAGATCTCCTTGGCTTACAAAAGGAATATTAAATGCTTGTAAAAAGAAAAATAATCTTCATAAAAAAATTATCAATTCGAAAAATAAAGAAGCAGAACAACAATATAAGATATACAAAAACAAATTAACTAATATAAGAGACAGTAAAAAACTGTACTATAGGAATATATTATATGATAAAAATAATCTAAAAAGAACATGGGACATATTGAATGGTTTGATTAAATAAAAAACCCACAAAGAAGGGATATCCAAATTGTTTTTGAGATGCACATGGAAACAAATGTAATATGGAATTAGCAATAGATAGCTTCGATGAATTTTTTTAAAATATTGGACCAAATTTAGCAGGTGAAATTCGAGACATCCCACTTGGACAATTAAATGAAAAGATTAAAGTAAACTCACACTCAATGTTTCTTGCAGCTATAACCAAACAAGAACTTAAAAATATTGTTTGTTTGCTTTTGCATTCACAATCTGACTGTCATGACATAGATATGTTCCTGGTGAAAATAGTTATAAATCATATCTCCAAACCACTCACCTACATTTGTAATTTATCATTTCAAACCGGTACTGATCCAAAAAAAATGAAAATTTGTAAAGTCATACCAGTCTACAAAAATAATGATAAACACATGTTTACCAACTATAGACCAATCTCATTGTTGCCTCAGTTTTCAAAAATCTTGGAAAAACTCTTTAATACACGACTGGAAAATTTCATTGATAAACATCACATAGTTAATGATGGACAATATGGCTTCAGAAATAAAAGAACAACTTCTATGGCTATAATAGATGCCGTAGAAGAAATCACCAGTGCACTTGACAATAAAAAAATATGGAATTGGAATTTTTATTGACTTCAAAAAGGCTTTTGATAAATCACTCAATTCTGCTTGACAAATTGGAAAGATATTGAATTAGAGGATTGGCATTGAACAGGGTAAGAAGCTATTTAAGTGGAAGGGTACAGTATATTAATATTGGACAGAAAAAGTAAAAAAATCTTGACATTGTTTGTGGTGTACCCCAGGGATCAGTACTGGGACCTAGTTTGTTCAATTTGTAAATTAATGATATTTTTGAAACATCTACATTACTAAAATTTATTTTATTTGCAGATGATACAAATATATTTTATAGCGGTGACTATTGTCCAAATCTTATTAAAAAAATGAAGAATTGATTGTTGTTAAAAGATGGATGGTCAGCAATAAGTTGTCATTAAATTTAAACAAGACTAAATTAATAAAATTTGGTAATCAAGAAACAAAGTTTGAGTTGCCAATAAATATAGATAGTTTTCAAATTGAAATGTTACAAGAAAACATATTTTTGGTAATCACAATAGACAGTAAACCTTCATGGAAACCTCACTTCAGACACACAACACAAAAAATCTTAAAAAGTCTATCATAAATAAGGTTGAATTCTTAGAACACACAAATCAACTTTTTTTTACAATCAAATTTATTAAAATTACAGGATATAATTAAATATCTAACAGTTCAAATTCTTTTCAAAACATTTAATAAACTTTTTCCAAATAATTTACAAAAGCTATTTATAATTAAAGAGCTGTCACATAGCCTAAGGAGAGAGAAAATATTTAAATTACCACTGGTGTGAACAACACGTAAAAGCTTTTGTGTGTCTGTGTGTGTGGGATAAAAATATGAAATAACTTAAAGACTGACCACAAACAATGTCAAAATATTTAGATTTTTAAAGCATACTACAGAAGAACAGTTTGGTTAAAATACATTACAAATGAGAATGGGCAATGATGTGGGTAAAGGTGTATGGGAATATATAATTAATGATATTGACAAGAATTGTTAAATTGTCTAGACTATCATTATTATTATTGTTATGATTATGATTTTCTTTGGTCATAAGGTTGTTGAATTTGAATTTTTTTCTACATATTGAATGTTAAACTATTAGTGAAAAATAAGGGTGGGCTTGAATAAGCTTGGCTTCCGCCCACTCCCTTTCGAACATGCTTACAACAATGCCAACTTGATTTATTATTGATTTATCTTGTGATGTTTATTATTGATTTATATCCTGTTGTTAATTGTGATGTTATTGGCATGTTGGAAATAAATAAATGATGATGATGATGATGAGCTTTGTGTAATCAAGACATTATTAATTATTAGCCCAGCTTATGCGCCAGCTCTGGAGCGTAGCTCTGGCACAGGAGAAGCAAACTGTTGACGGGCAATTTGCAGCGTTCAGTTCAGTCTCTTACAGTTTTCCACAAGGGCATTTTAAGTCCTTGGTGAGCTTTCTGCTGAACACATTATTAATGTTCTCAATCACCAAGGAGCTTTTAAGGGATTTTCACAGCGTATCCTTGATAAGATTGGATGGTTCTGTCATATAGAATGGGTACTTGAGCCTCCAACCTTATCCTCATTAAAACAAATATATGTATTCATGCTTATAAAAGACATTATAGTTTAGTAGTGGGCAGCAATTTTAACCTAAATACCTCATTCTTATTTTTTTAAATGGACAACATTCTGATTATCTCTTTTACATGTGTACATAAAAATGTACACATACGTGATTCTTATGTCATCATAAGAGCATAATCCATTACTTACAGTGAAGATGTGCATTTTCTCTGACGATAAGGGGCAGTACATACCTAAATCCGTGCAAGAAAGTGGTATTTTTGTGTTTGAGTAAGACTTTACCAACGGATGGCCATTAGGGTCAAAAATCCTTGGCATTCCAGCCGGACTTTATTCAGACGATGCACTCAGTGATCATAACGGATGGACCATGGTGGGGTATTCCAACCTATTTATTCAGAAATTACCATAGACACATCGTAAGAGCTGTAATTATAACATAAACAAACAAGAAAATCAACATTCCCATCATATAACATGTTCCACCTTTGCTAAATGAACCAAAGAAAGACATAGCATGTGCTATCATTAGCCTGCTAGTTCACTCAGAAACTTGTTAACAAATAAGTAATATATTTATCAATTTTAACAAGAAACCATTCATAAACATATCTGTTCGCCTTCCATCTAGATGCTAAATTGAAGATGGATGGAAAACTAACCTTCTTCTTAACTTCCTCCTGGTAAGCAAAACAAAATCCTTCCCATCTCCGTGTTAAAGGAGCACCAGCGTAGTTACCAGCAAACGCATAACTGATTAGCTAACTGCCTAACCTGCTTCCGTTAATAAGTTAAAGGTGCCGTATTTCTGCCAAATAAAGCATACAAGTTGGGCGCTTGGGTTAGAGAACAAGATAACGAGCATTAACGTTGGCAGTTAATATAGTGTGAGCCGTTTATTTAGTATTTACATGAAGATAAACTGAGGAAGATCCGAAACCGGAAGTCAGCGTTCTGAACTTCAAAATAAGAGTCATGTGAACCCTAAAACATGAATTACTCATGGATATTAGTATCTAAACAATACCAAAATAAACAAATAATCTGGGTTATTTACACCCAATTTTTGAACAAGTACTTCATCACATGCTTCAACCTCCAGCAAACTGACAAGCACATGAGACTCCCTTTCATCACTGGCAATGAGCAAATAGGTAAATGTGTAACACAACGTTTATGAAAGGTGAAAGTTTTGTAACCGCTTGTTACCAATCAGTGAATGCATTTTGTCTTCACGGGCTCCTGTAGAAGGAAACCAGGCATCTAATATGGCATTGCCCAGAGACCTGATTTTTCATGGTTACATGTCTCGAAGCTGCTGGCATTTTTCTATAGCTGGGCATCATTTCATTTTCAACAACATTTTGATGGATGTTTCCAGAGATTAACGGTAAAAACTACACATTGTCTCCTTTAACGTTACTGCAGCCATTCTCTGCGTATGTACTCCAGATCAGAACAGCATAGCTCAATCTGTCCTCAACCCACATTCCATTTGTACGATGTAAAAAAGTGAATTATTAGTATGCTCAAAAAATGTCTGATTCCTATAAATCATTTATTTTTGGAAAATATAATTTTAATGGTGATCTGGTCTGAATAAGCTGCAGCCGGTGTTTTTATGATGCAACACAGTTATCTGGCTTCAAGTTGGCTAAACAGTAGAAGTCCTTCATATGCATTCCTGAAGGCAGGCAAGAGCAGGAAGAGCATCCACTGTCATACAGCGCCAGAGGTGAAAGAGAGTCATGTGACTGCGTTGTTGTCTAAATGTGCAAAGAAAATAATAGTAGACTTGGTTAAATGAGTGGGTGGATGTTTTCCCTTTAATTAATATATTGCCTCAATCCAGCAAATTTGTAAATTTGACACATGGTGAATCATGAAAAATGGCATTGGTAAACACCACCATGACTTGAAACACAGCCATTTAAACATCAGTTACTCCATATGACAATGCAACATTTGTTCCAAGGTTTAGGTAACCCCCCCCCCCCCCCCCCCCCCCCCACACACACACACACACACACACACAAACACACACACTTGTGTCTAAATGTTTGAGGGAGCATGGCTGGGAGGGATCTCGGCAGTTTAATTTGGGACGCAAGGGCATTTAAATGTGCACCAACAGGTGTGTTCTGTCCTCCTTGAGGGACGACGGGGCAGCTCTCCGGTGTGCAACAAGATCTATGACTTTGAACAAGGGCACCTCCTTGTCACAGAAGGGACCTCGTCTCTCTTTACTAAAGCTTTATTACGGTGGACCGGAACGCAACTGCCTGCATGAGCCAATCTGCTTATTTGTAAAGTAGATGTGTGTATTGTCCCTGAGCTACTGGCCCCCACCGGAGAGTTGTCCTTAAATTGACACACATTTATCCACTCAATGTGAGGACAACTGACTGAAAAATTAGGCCAGACACTGTCTCAGATGCATGATGAGGCACCAAGTTTAGTAAACAGAGATAGTAATTGTTCTATTTCTAGATTCAATTGAGAACATCTAAAGATTAAATTTAGGCCCAAATGATACATTTTTTTAAAACAAGCTCGAGAAAAGACATTCTCTTTGGAGAAGAGAGAAGCCCCACTTTTCATAATACACTATTAAAACAAACCAGTCAAGCATGGACAGAGAATTAAAGATGAGAAGGAGAAAAGCAACATACGGTTTTCAACATCCGAGGAAGGTTGTTTGGATAGCAAAAGGCTTTAGTCTTCAAACCGTAGAAAACAAGCAATTATTATGTCAAGCAGTTAGAACACAGAACATCCCTGATTGTTGCTTCCCTCATATTACTGATGCATGCAAACTGGCATGCAGGCAACATTCAGCCTCCTTTTGCTTTTTAATCAGGAGCCTCTTAAGTATGGCTTTGCCCTTTTATTATGTACAACACTGAGCACATCAGCAAAGGTGTAGGATCCACTAATGAATGCCGGGGCTTGGAATGAGCTTTTTGGACACACCTCTGGGCCGTAGGACAGAATAAGGTCTCAAATGTAATCAGATCAAAGTCTCTAATCAGTTGAAGCAGTTTGTTAAAAAGGTGCCATATTTGTTTTTGCCATACCTCAAAGTAAACCCGAGTCTTGTGTTAAATCGGATTTTTGAGGACTAAGGTCGAAGAGTTTGGTCAGAAGGAAAGCATGAACATTTTTTCTATTCTCCATAATCTGTTTTTTTCTTCCATAATCTTCGTTCTTCTTCTGCCATTATGTTTATGTGTGACTCTCTCTCCCTATGCTGGGCCGGGTGAGATGTCTGGAGCTCATCGAGCGTTGCAGCTGATTTACACCAAAATGTAGTGCTGCTGACTGATGGCAGCGTTACTGTCAGACATATCATGCAAGATGAACGGTAGAGGTGGCTGTTAACGGATAGGCTTTTGTGTGTAGGCAGGCATGGAAATGTCTTTCAGAGTTGAAGGGTATAAGTCTTCTTTGGGGGGTTGTATCTGTAAAATGGGGTGTTGCAGCTGAAGCAAGAAATAGAGGCTGAACTGTGAAGGAGACCTGTCATCTTTCCCACAGAGCCCTCCCAATTCGGCACTGGTTAGACCTTTGCAATATCTGTGATTAAATTTGAAAACCACAGGGGAGATGTCAAGCTGCAGGCAGGCAGACATTGGTGATGATGCAGTTGTTGGGGGGAATGTTGAAATCATTTTTTTATGTGGTGGTTGTAACCCTTTTCTTGTCACGTATAGTTTACATCACCAGAAATCACCCACAGGAAGAAAAAAAAGCATACATGATTAACGAGCACAGGTATACAGTCTCTGACAAAAACAAAGAAAAAGGTAAAGCAACCAGACAGAATGGTGGAACCGTACCAGTTCTATGGTCATGTGTCTGCATTGCAGTAACTGTGATATCAGATAAAGTAAAAATTAGGTGGTACTGTGGGTATGCCAGAGGGACGTGGGATCCCTTTGGGCCTTGATACAAGGAAGATTTTATTGTGAGACAAAGTAAGATTACAACTGCATTTTCTACTGCGGCATGATGGGCCCCCAATCATCATACAGTAGGACATCAACATTAAGCAGGTGGTCAGTAGACAAACACACCACGTGTGTGTTTTGTTGACATGCTAATGGGATGCTTTGTGACTTGCCCCATGGCTCCTTAAACTACAGTTGAATTCTAACAGTCCAATGTGTTCAAAATCTAAATACAATTAGCATTTCGGTCCCAAACAATATATTTGATGAAAAAAATACATACTTTTTTCACATTCTGCTTTGCAAAAAAGTTTGTTTTGATCATTCAATCTAGATTTTCAGCTGTTCCAAATGTAAAATTTGTTCTTTCAGTTTGAGTTTAGCACTCTTAGCCAAGCTCACATGTGTCTTGTGGTGGGTTAGGGTTAGGGCACAAATATATGATGTGTCAAAAATAGGTTTCTATCCAGCTGAATATACCACGCTCATGAAAATTAGATTTCTATTTCCTTTCTCATCTCTTTGTGAGAAAAATTAAACCATAGGACAAAACTAAAAGCTAGCAAACTGGCTAATTCATTTAAACCAGATTTACCAAACTACATGTATGTAAATACCTTTTTGTTTTATTGTCTAAACCACTTTTTACTGGTCTGCTGTGTCTTTGGTAAATGGTAAATGGCTTGTATTTGACACGGCACCTTCTAGAGTCCTAGAACCTCCCCAAGGCATTTCAACAACACAATCAGTCATTCACCCATTCACACCGTGGTGGTGATGAGCTACAATGTAGCCACAGCTGCCCTGGGACAGTAGCCTGGCTGCCGGACACCGGCTTTAATTCGTAAGTCACCCATTTTCACAGATTTTTATAAAACACCTTGAAAGTGGTACAAAGACAATAATGCATGCGACCACTTGTAAATCTGATTGGGGTTAGGGTTAGATTATATTCCAGGGTTGCTTAGAGATGGTGTTTGTTTGATGTTCATCACTGTTCTTTTTATGGCTGTTGTTTAAAACGTATGTTGTCTTAATGTTTAAGGACTACAGATGGCAAAATTTGGGACATTTACACAAAGTAATTACTGAGTGTTCATTAACGTGCATTGTCCTCTCCAAATAAACTAATAAAAAAAGAAATAAAGAATGTAACAAGATGCCGTGTGGAGAATTGGTGAACAAGAAACAACCACTTTTTTTGTTTTTGATTATTGATGCAATTTCCAGCCACATGGCAACACTAAACACTTTGGACTATTAAACCAGGTAACCGAAATGCTACTAAGTAAAATAGCTTTTTGTGTGGATTTTAATTGAATATTGTTTAGAGAAGTTTAACCCAAACACTGAATTTTGCTACAGAACAGAAATGCCCTGAGCCGGGTTTGTCATAGGTGCTTAAACGCACACTTTCACTTAAAGAACATGAACAGTAATTGCCTGGCCACCCCACTGCTCCTCCTCCTACTGTAATCACACAGCACTTCCCACCTCACCCTTCAGGCTGCTTCACTTCAGTTTATCTTGACCTGTGACCCCAAAACACACTGCTACCATCACTCAGATGGATGTTCATCGCTTGCACGTCGATCAGGTCACAACTTTTAATGTCAGAGGTCATCCATCACATGTGTGAAGCGGTAGGGTGGGGGTTCACCATCCATGTTGGACCATCAGATAAACTCCTGCTGAGAGTGGTTGGGACCAGCATTGATCTGGCTTGTTGATGGAGAAGGGAGTTCAATGGTAGCCACCGATGGTCTGTTGGAATGGGTTGAAAGGTGAAATAACATTGGAAAGGTGGCTGAAGAAGTATTTATTGGATGACAGCCTTGAAATATCAGGGATTTGGGGGATTTTTTTAGGTCTGAGCTGAACCAATCGGCGTGACAAACTCTTGGTTGATATTTATTGTAAGATTTGATGTACAAAGCTCCTTTAGGGGAAAAAATAAATAAATAAAACATTGGCTGTTTGAATAACTTTCCTTTGATTGAGCTGTTGATTGTTTGATTAAGCTGGAGAAGCCTTTCTTGGCTCGTTCAGCCCCACATGCTGTGGAGGCTTGGCTCTTGTCCATGCAACATTTGGACTGGAGTTCCTTTCAGATTATTGTGAGTGTGAGTAATTATTTCCAAGATGTGTCAGTACTACACTTGTAGTAATAATAATAATAAAAATAATAATAATCAAACTTATATAGCGCTTTATTGGGACGCTCAAAGACGCTTGCGTGAACTCTTACATTCACACACTAGCAGCGATGGCAGCTACTATGTAGCCACAGCCGCCCTGGAGTGGCCTGATAGAGGCGAGGCTGCCATCTGGTGATCCAAATCCAAGATGGCTGCCGAGTAGGTGTGGTGAGATTGCTGAGCTTTCCTAATATATGAATAGCAGCAAAATAAGACAACATCCACCTTTTCTAAGCTTGCTTTTTTGTGGCTTAAGTAATTAGAAACCTTTGGCTTAAACCATTTTTGAGCTAGATGAAGTATTGAACGTTTATTCGATACATGAAGTGTTGGACATATTTTTTTCGGCACATGTTCCAACCAGCTGGGAATCTGACAACGCCATAAAGTTAACCATCCAAGGAAACTGTTTGGAACAACGATGTCTATGGAGAATCTGGTCCAAAATATGGAGGAGATAAAAAAGTCCTTGAATTTCATGTCACATGAGATAACTAAAGTGGCAAAACAGCAAAGCGGCCTACAGGAGGTATTGAAAGAAGTCAAGCAACTTAAGGCTTTAATACAAAAAAAGGACAAAAAAATTGAGCTGCTTGAACGGAGGGTTGGCGAGTTGGAGCAACATTCAAGGTTGGATGATCTCTTGATATCAGGACTGGAGATACACCGTACCTATGCACAGGCCGCAGCCTGTGACGGGGGAAAAGACATTGAAATCACTGCTACTCATTCTCCAGGTTCTCCCTCACTTGAGGATCAGGTGATCAAATTTTTCAACAGCAAAGATATTGCAATATCCAGTAAAGACATTGTGGCTTGTCACTCATTGGCTCAAAAACATAGTAAAACATCAACCATTGTAATCAGGCTTGCCAGTAGAAAATGTAAAATGGAGGTGCTGAGGAATGCAAAAAAATTAAAGGGTACAAGTGTATATGTAAATGAGCATCTTACGAAAAGAAACTCAGAAATCGCAAGGCAAGCAAGGATCCTGAGAAAAGAAAAGAAGATCCATGACACTTGGACAAGAAACTGCAAAGTACTGATAAAGCTAAATGGTCCCCCGGAGCAGGCAAAAGTGATGGTCATCAGAGATATTAAAGAACTTGATCAATACAAATGACATACGTCTGCTGTGGATCACCAAGGATGAACAAGAGGAAGACAACCAACTTCACGCATGGATGATACAACAAGAAGATATACGAAGAATCTGGATTATTCAACTCTCAATACAGTAAGAACAGAGACTGGTAATTCAAGTTATGAAAATTTACAATTGCAAAGGTTTGACTACACTGAATATAAACCACAGGATATGCAGGATGACATTGACCCAGATAACAATTTTTACACTAGAGTACAAAATCATTGTGAATACTATACTGAAGACCAGTTTGAACATAATGTCACTATAAAAGGTAAATTATCTGTTATACATTTCAATTGTAGAAGTCTAAATTCAAATTTTGTGAAGATTATGCAATGTTTGAAGCAATCAAATCATCCATTTACTGTAATAGCAATCTCTGAGACATGGCTCCAGGAAGGGAGGATATCTATGTTTCAAATTGAAGGATATAATATGTTTTCCACAAGTAGAGATTGCAAAAAAGGTGGGGGTGTGGCTTTGTATATTGATAAAAACTTTCAAAGTAGATTGGTGGGTGATATGACATTAGTTATGGATAACATTATGGAGTGTGTATCTGTGGAAATACAAATAGAAAAGTCTAAGAATGTGTTAGTCAGTTGTATGTATAGGAAACCAGGATCTTGTGTTGAAATGTTTAAAGAAAAAATAGTTGATATGTATGATGATATAATCAACAGAAAAATGTGTTTTGTCTGTGGGGATTTTAACAATGACCTGTTGAATCCTCAAATGCAAAATGCAAATACAGAGTTTATTAATTCCATGTTTAGTTTGGGACTGTATCCACTAATAACTCGGCCAACTCGAATTACAAAAACTAGTGCGACACTGATCGACAATATTTTTACAAATATTCTTGAATATGATGTGTTAAGTGGTCTTGTAAATACCGATATGTCTGATCATTTACCGGTTTTCACAGTTGTACAAAGGACAACTGTAACTACTCAAAGTGAATCTGTGGTTGTTACAAGGCTAAAAAATCAAGAAGCTGTAAATTCATTTAAAACTGACTTAATGGAACAAAATTGGGAGGAGGTTTATGTGGAAGATGTAAATATGGCTTATGGAACATTTTTAAATATTATAACTTCTCTTTATGAAAAAAACTGCCCATTGCTTTATAAGGTGGATAAGAATAAATATGCTAAAAAGCCGTGGATAACTAAGGGGATTCAGAAGGCTTGCAGGAAAAAAAAATAAGCTGTATAAAGACTTTTTAAAGAAAAGAACGGAGGAAGCAGAACAGAATTACAAGATATACAAGAATAAATTAATAAGTATTATGAGATCTAGTAAAAGAAATTATTATAGCAAATTATTGGAAGGAAATAAATCTAACATTAAAAATACGTGGCGCATATTAAATGATGTAATAAAAAAGGGTAGTGGAACCAATAGTCTTCCAAATATTTTTCTAACAAAAGACAATCAAGAAATTTATCATTCTAAAGAAATAGCAAATGAATTCAATAAGTATTTTACCGAAATTGGGCCAAATTTGGCAAAGGATATATCAAATACTAAATTAGATGCTGATGCTGTGAGTAAAATAACAAATTTAGACAAAACCATATTTATTCAAGGCACAAATGAAAATGAAGTTATAACAGTTGTTAAAACATTTAAAAGTAAAAAGTCAGCAGATTTACATGGATTTGATATGTCGGTTGTAAAAGAAATCATTGAGATTATAGCCAAACCACTTACACTTATTTGTAACCAGTCTCTCCAATCAGGAAGATTTCCTGAAAGGATGAAGGTTGCAAAAGTCATTCCTATCTATAAGGCTGGAGACAAACATGACTTTTCTAATTATAGACCAATTTCTATTTTATCTCTGTTCTCCAAAATACTAGAAACAATATTTCATAAAAGATTGTATGACTTTATTGAGCATCATGATATTCTTTCTGAACAGCAATATGGTTTTAGACGTGATCGGACAACTTCTCTGGCAATTGTTGATCTAGTGGAGAAAATATCTGATGCAATTGACAACAAACAATATGCTGTTGGGGTCTTCTTAGACCTGACCAAAGCTTTTGATACTGTTAATCATGACTTATTAATAAAAAAATTGTGTAGATATGGCATCAGGGGTGTGGCCTATGACTGGATTAAGAGTTATTTAGAGAACAGACTCCAATATGTCCACATTAACAACACTGATTCACAGCTACTGACAGTGACCACCGGTATCCCACAGGGGTCAGTGTTGGGTCCCTTGTTGTTTATTCTTTATATTAATGACATATGTTTAGTTTCTAAAACATTGCATTTCATACTATTTGCAGATGATACTAATGTTCTAAGTTTTGGGAAAGATTTAATAACATTAATGGACAAGGTTGAGAAAGAATTAAATGCATTAAAGTGTTGGTTTAACTTAAATAAATTAACTTTAAATTTAAATAAAACAAAATTTATCATATTTACTAATAGAGCAATTACAGTGGATACAAATCTCAAAATAAATAATACAGAAATTGAAAGAGCGAATGAAATAAAATTTCTTGGCGTAACCATAGAAAAAAAGTTAAGTTGGAAACCGCATATTGACTCAATTAAAGCAAAGTTATCGAAATCATTAGCAGTTCTCTATAAAGTTAAATAATTTTTAGATGAAAAAGCTTTATATCTTTTGTATTGTTCCTTATTTCTGCCTTATTTCATGTATTGTGTTGAAGTGTGGGGAAATACCTACGAAACCCACTTAAAGCCTTTGTTTATAATTCAAAAGAGAGCAATCCGACTTGTAAATAAAGCAGCTTGTAGAGAGCATACACATTTACTTTTTATTCATTTAAAAGTATTAAAGCTAAGAGAATTAGTTACATTAAGAACTGCACAGTTTATGTATAAAGTGATGTATAATTTGATGCCAAAACAAATTCAGGATCTGTTCCAGATCAGAGAGAGTGTTTATGATCTCAGAGGGTATAAAATGTTTAGAAAGCCTAAAGTAAGAACTAAAATGAAACAACTTTGTATTTCTTGTGTTGGGGTTGATGTGTGGAATAAATTAGACCAGGAGCAAAAAGATTGTTCAACAATGGTAAAGTTTAAGGGTATGTTTAAATCAAATGTGATTAAATATTATGAATCAAGTCAATGAAAAAATGCATAAAACATTAAAGGTCTTTTTTTTATATAAAGCTAGAATGGGGATTTGAATATATTCCCATACATTTCAAACATGATGTAAAATTATGGAATCGGTATGCTATTCTAAAATTTTGTTTAAGTTCAAAGGGTTTGGGGGGCTGGGCTTATAAGCTTATGCTTCTGCCTGCGCCCATTCTTAGCATTGTGTAAGTTGTGTGTTTTCTTGTAAACCTGCAAATGTTTCTTTGTTGTATTATATTGTACTATTGATTTTAATTTCTCATTAAACTTCTCATTCATTTGGCGCCGTCGGCTCCTCTGACCACCACCAATACAGGCAAGTTGGGTGAAGTGTCTTGCCCAAGGACACAACAGCAGAATACCTCTGGTGGGAGCTGGAATCTAACCCATGACCCTCCAATCATGAGGCAACCTGCTCTACCACCTGAGCTACTGCTGCCCCGTCAATGTTTGTAGATTGCTCAGTAAATCAAAGGTAAATGATTACTGTAGCTTAGTTGTGACATTTTCTCTGCGTCCAGATTCAAGAGACAAACTGGTGATTGTGGACATCGGAGATTCATATACTTCTACTTCTGCTGGAGAAGATGAAGTAAATTAATGGCCTGTATATATAATGTCTTCTAGTGTTCTACAACCCTCCAAAGTGCATTACAACTAACACACATAATCACACACTGGTGGTGATTAGCTACATTGTTGCCACTGCTGCCTTGGGGCGCACTGACAGAGGCGAGGCTGCCGAGCACCGGCGCAACTGGGTCCTCCAACCACCAGCAGCAGATTTGGACGGTGAAGTGTCTTGCCCAAGGACAAGATGACTGTGACAGATGGGGCTTGAACCTGCAATCCTCTAGTTATTGGGCAGGCATTTAACTCCTCAGTTCTGTTTTACTTTTGATTTTGTGTAAAGTCAAGATCAGCTCCTCTAAATCTGAGACCATGGTCTTGATTTGGAAAAGGGTAGAATGCCCTCACCGGGTCAGGGATGAGGTCCTGCCCCAACTGGAGGAGTTTAAGCAACACATTCTCACACCCAAGGCGTCAAAATATGATGCGTGTGACCAAGCCTTAATATATGACGATTCGGGACACTCCAGTGCATCAGGAGATGACGATCAGGGACACACTGGGTCACTGAGCTCCGCTGGCGTCACTGTTTGACGCGCGCGGTCACACGAACATTATTCTACTATTTAACTTTCCTCTCACCCCAATCCTAACCTTAAGGTCCATAAACTGTGACCTTAAGGTTAGGATTGGGGTGAGGGGAAAGTTAAATAGTTCTAATGTCCGTCTCACCACCGGCGTCGAATACCGACGCTCTGGGACGCTGCACCAGTTGTTTGTCCCTGATCATCGTCTCCTGACGCGCTGGGGCGTCCCGAATCGTCATATATTGAGGCTTGGTCACACGCGTCATATTTTGACGCCTTGGGTGTGAGAATGTGTTGCTTTAAGTGTCTCTGGGTCTTGTTCACCAGTGAGGGAAAGCTGGAGTGTGAGATCGATAGGCGGATTGGTGCTGCATCTGCAGTGGTGCGGGTGTTGTACTGATCTGTCATGGTGAAGAGAGAGTTGAGCCAGAAAGCAAAGCTCTCGATTTACCGGTCGATCTACGTTCCTACCTACGGTCACGAGCTTTGGGTAGTGATTGAAAGAGATTGCAGATACAAGCTTCCAAAATGACTTTTCTCTGCAGGGTGGCTGGGCTCTACCTTAGAGATAGGGTGAGAAGCTCGATCATCTGGGAGGGGCTCGGAGTAGATCTGCTACTCCTCCACCTCAAAAGGAACCAGCTGAGGTGGCTCGGGCATCTGAGTAGGATGTCTCCTGAACGCCTCCCTGGTGAGGTTTTCCGGGCACGTCCAACTGAGAGGAGGCCTAAAGAAAAACCCAGGACATGCTGGAGATACAATGTCACTCACCTGGTCAGGGATCACCTTGGGATTCTTCTGGAAGAGCTGGCCTGAGTGGCTGGGGAAAGGGAAGTCTGGGCCTCTCGACTTAGGCTGCTGCCCTGACGACCCGACTCCAGATTAGCAAAAGAGAATGGATGGACCAAGTCCAGATGAAATTAGTTTTTTCTAAATGTGTAGGAAGAGGGAAAAACATTTCTGTTTGATGCATGACCTGTAGGACTCCGTTTACAAGCCAGACTGAACAAAAATACAAAAATATGTTACTTTTACATTTGCAGTGAAGATACCAGCTAATAGATCCTGCCTTCACCTTCATGACCTTAGACTGTAACTCTGAATGCCTATGCCTAACCAGGCTTATAATCCTAACAATAATAAGAAAGCTCATTATAAAACATTTACAAGTAAAGCAAATCCTCAACATTTAGGTGTCCAATGTGTGTGCTTTGCTCTTAAGATGGTTTTGAAGTGAGTGTGATGTTAAAGATGAATAAACCTGTGGCAAACACCTTTAATTTAAACCTAAACAGTAAGGGTACCTAGTCATCCAGACTGCAAAAGTGCAATTTTGCATAAATACAGTTGTACAAATGCCAACATATAATAGTGTCGCAGGACCAGTTCAGTGTGAATCCACTTGAAAGTTTGAGTATTTTCATTAATTCATTTCTACAACAAATTGTCATTGAAAATAAACAACCCACAGAAAAAACTCAATGGCTTTAAAACAAAATACATTTATATCTGTAGTCAAACATTAGAAAACCTGTTATCAAAGAATAAAGATCAGTCTAATCAAGGCGTGTCAAGCCTACGACTTATTGGCAACATGGCATGAGTAACAATTATACACCACACTGCCCCAAAATAGTTACCACCTGGAGTTATGAGCTGACGTTGCTGCAGTTGGTCAGGTCTATAGTTAGGCAATATTATGTGACCAAAACAATGAGATCAGCTGACTACCTGATTATTCTGAATGATCAGGTTGTTCCTTCAATGGAATTATTTGTCCCTGATGACAAGACGACACTTCAACATGACAATGCCAGGATCCGTCAGGCTCAAATTAAGAGTGTTTCAGGGAGCCTTATACCCAGAGACCGGACCTTAAACCACATCTTTGGGATGTGCTGGAGAAGACCTTGGAAAGTGATCAGACTTCCCCATCAAAACATGATCTTTGTAAAAATTAAATGCAACTCTGGATTGAAATCAATCTTGTGATGTGGCTTATTTAAAAAGCCCAACAGCAAATGTTTGTGACCGTGTTTTGGTTGTGACTTTCTGTAGCCAGGCAATGTGTTCGGTCCACAAGATCATATTTTATATAAAATCTGAATTACTGCAGCTACATGTCTTCATTATAACACCACCCGAGAACAGCAAGGCTTTTTTACGTTTGCAGTCAAGCTTCGAAACAATGAAAAACAATAGAGGAACAAATCGGCATTCAAGAAGAAAAAAGAAAACAGCAGTTGATGGTGCAGCTGAGAGTGACTGTCCCATTAAATGAGGGCTTTCACCAGCACATAACTTTAACTGTCAGTCATTGATCCATGTTCAAAGAAGGAGTACTGCTTACTACTACTTCATTAAAAAACTTTCAAGATTAACTGCTCAACCATGTGAGATGTTTACGGAATGCAGTGGAATAACTCGGGCTTCCTAAGAAGGAAAACAGTTTCTCAGCTCAAGAGCATTTGAGGAAAACCTCTAGAGTGGCATGCTTTTCTCACTAGGAAAATTACAACATGTGAGCAAAGTAAAACAAAATGTAAGATGCAAATCACAATAATGAAATGTATATCAAATCTTACAGCTGAGAGCTCTTATAATTTCATATATATTATTTTTTTTGGCTTTCAGGCTTTCAGAATAACACATTTCCTGATTGCAGTCAGAAATATCAAACATAAGTCTTAAATAACAAGGCAGCATCCTGTTTTGCTAAAGACTGAAGGCCCAACTTGGTTTGGCAGTGGTGTTTACAACACTTAAGGTTTTATTTGTTAGAAAACGTTGTTTGGGATTATGGTCTCCGTTTTAACCTGTCTTGTCTCTTGTACTGTCTGAAACGAGGAACATCTTAAAGCCTATAGCAGTGACTGATCTGCAGCAGCCTTTTTAAAGTCATGCAGGCTTCTCGCACAGAAATGTCACAGCCCAATCTTCACCCTTCTTTATCTCCTCTCCCAGGTTTGACACTGAGCTGTGGATCGTCCAAAACAGTGTGCTAATTGGATTGTCATATTTTCACAAGGGGGAATACAAGTGAGTAAAAAAAAAAAAGACTTCATGCAGTGGCCTTGTTTGACGCTTTTTTTTCTCTCCTCCTCAATCCCCTTCTCTGCCCAATGAGATTTCTTTTTCTTTTTTTTTTTCATGCGACTTGTCGGAGCTTAAGCTCTAATCTCCTCTCTAGTACATGAAAAAGAAATCGGCTATCGCTCCTTTGGTTGTCTTCTCTCTCCAGCTTCTAACAGATCAATTCTCTTTTGCTCCCCTAACCCAACATTCCACTTTACACTATCTGGAGACGCCACTGTTGCGCCTCAAACAGCACAGAGCCATAAGTTATCTTTTGAATGAATGAACACGGGACAGGACGGGCCAGGTCAGTGAAGAAAGCAAAAAAAAGGGGACATGCGTCCTCTGGGACACGAGCCAGAGTCTGTAGCATTAGTTCAGGTTAATTTATACGTTCATATGTAGTATTAGTTCATGGACGTCTATCTCTAGGAGTCTTTAGGCAAATATATAATCTCTAAAGTGAACACTCATTTTTGTGTTGTCAGATTATATTTTACACAATTTTAAGTCATTACTTTAGAAAACGATAAATGCACTGCCCACCCAAAAATAGTCACCACATGGTTTTAACTAAGCAAACAGGTACGAGCCTCCTATTGGATAATTACTGCATGAGCGATAATCTTTCAGTTGGCACCAGGTTATTTAACCCCAGCTGGTGAAATGAGTTGCTTTTCATTAAACAACCATGTGGAAAGACACATCTGGTGATCGTGGTTAATATATTAGTTTGTTTGAGAAGGGTCAGATCATGGGCATGCATCAAGCAGAGAGAACATCTAAAGAGGTTGCAGACACTACTGAACTGTCTGATGCATTATTAAAAAGTCTGAGTCCAGATGGACCCTGTTCCAGAGTTTCTGGTTCATCAGGGTAAGAAGAGAGGCAGATGAAGTGATGCACCCATCATGTCTAGTGCCTACTTACAAGCCTGTGGGGGCAGTGCTATGATCTGTGGTTGCTGCAGTTGGTCAGGTCTAGGTTCAGCAACAGGATGTGCTCCAAGAATGAGGTCAGCCGACTGCCTGAATATACTAAATGACCAAGTTATTCCATCTTTCCTGATGACAGGGGCATATTCCAAGATGACAATGCCAGGATTCATCAGGCTCAAATAGTTAAATAATAGTTCAGGGAGCGTGAGACACCATTTTCACACATGGATTGGCCACCAGAGTCCAGACCATAATCCTACTGAGAATCTTTGGGATGTGCTGGAGAAGGCTTTGTGCAGCGGCCAGTCTGTACCATCATCAGTGCAAGATCCTGGTGAAACATTAACGCAACGCTGGATGGAAATAAATCTGGTGACATTGCAGAAGCTTTTCCAAACAATGCTACAGTGAATGTGTGCCGTAATCAAAACTAAAGAACATCTAACATAATATTAGTGTGTGAGCTTTTTTATAGGCTTTTTTTTTGGCCGAGCAGTGTACATTACAAAAAACGCTGTTGTGTGGTTCATCCCAATAGAAGCAACACCCAGAAAGTACCACAGACAGTGTGTCAATTCAATTCAATTCAAAAATACTTTGTTAATCCCAGAGGGAAATTGATTAAATGTCTGGGTCTGTGTTCAGTTTACTAAAGTTTCTGTTCTCATGTGATTAATCTTTAAATGTAAACTCTTTGATCATCAATATTAGTCATCTTGAATGCACTAAATTTCAGTAGCAATTACTTTTTAAAGATGTAAGGCCAAAAATACCTAGAGTTCACATTTAAAGGAGTAAGAAGATGCAGATTTATGTCATAAGGAACAGAAGTTCTTTGTTTTTGTGATGGTTCAAAGCCAAAATTGAAACTGAAACATAAATTTGATTAATTCTTTATCTGCATTAGAATGCCATTTGGCTTCAAACATGTCAAGCATTCATTAGGTTTTTGTGGTTCAAAACCATCAAAACCAGATTATGTGCAAAGCAACTAGCTGGCAAAACTACAGCATTCACTCTAGATGACTTCCTGGCAGCCTCTCACAGTTTCTTGATGTATTGCCTGTGATTTTTTTGTTGGATTAATAGATGATAATACATCCATTACACATGAGTCTAGCCTCCTACATGATGAATCAGGTGAACATACTGTATTGGCAGTCTGCTGTAGTTGAGACTGTGATGCGGGTCGTGGTTCTGCACACAGACCAAATCAATGTGCTCCTGGCTCCCTGCCTGCCTGCTAATGAACAGCTAATGCTCTCCTCTCCTGCTGTTCTGAAAAACTTCCACTTTGAAATTGCCACGGTGATCATTACCTCGTTCATAATTCATGAGTTTGGATGTAAACGATTTTGCCCCACCCCTTTGCACCACTCTCCCTGTGTGCAGAGGCTTAATTTTTCATACATTTATGATATTTTTGGTAGCAGATGTCATTTCTCTTCCCCGTTGCAATGGGAGCTGTCATGCTGTGCTTGGCGCGTTTGTATTTGTAGACGAGTCGCCTTTTTTCCCACCAGCCAGCTTGTCCTAGAAGACACAATCCCAGAGCCTAAGACCCTGTTTAGTTGTTTGGAACAACCCCTTTGCTTGGCTACAGGCGCACTTGTATAATTTGCATAGTGATAATACACTAAAATGCTTTACTAGTAAGTGACTTCACCTATTCTTTAGCCCGTGCAGTGCTGACCAGCGTACTTCCAAAGGCAGCCGTTTATTAGCTTTGCCTTTGAGATTTTTTTCTGATCTCTAATCCACATATCCATGTTGCTGCCAGTGCTGCATTAATCGTAGCACAAGCTAAATGTTTACATGCTGCAGGACACAACAGCTAACTATAAAACAAAGCTTGGAGTCGGTGTCAAAAAGAAAAAGTCAACTTGCAGTGTGAACCAGGTCCTGAAGCGAGCTCAGATGGAATCAGAGTTCAGTGGCTTTGTCATCGTCGTCTTCGTCTTCCTCCGCTTATTCGGGTCCGGGTCGTGGGGGCAGCATCCCAACTAGGGAGCTCCAGACCGTCCTCTCCCCAGCCACCTCCACCAGCTCCTCCGGCAGGACCCCAAGGCGTTCCCAGACCAGATTGGAGATGTAACCTCTCCAACGTGTCCTGGGTCGACCCGGAGGCCTCCTGCCGGCAGGACATGCCTGAAACACCTCCCCAGGGAGGCGTCAAGGAGGCATCCTGACCAGATGCCCAAACCACCTCAACGGACTCCTTTCGATCCGGAGGAGCAGCGGTTCTACTCCGAGTCCCTCCCAAATGTCTGAGCTCCTCACCCTATCTCTAAGGCTGAGCCCGGCCACCCTACGGAGGAAACTCATTTTGGCCGCTTGTATCCGCGATCTCGTTCTTTCGGTCATTACCCAAAGAGCATGACCATAGGTGACGACTGGGACATAGATTGACCAGTAAATCGAGAGCCTGGCTTTCTGGCTCAGCTCCCTCTTCACCACGACAGATCAGCTCAGCGTCCGCATCACTGCAGACGCCGAACCAATCCGCCTGTCGGTCTCCCGATCCCTCCTACCCTCACTCGTGAACAAGACCCCGAGATACTTAAACTCCTCCACTTGAGGTAGGACCTCTCTCCCGACCCGGAGTTGGCAAGCCACCCTTTTCCGGTCGAGAACCATGGTCTCAGATTTGGAGGTGCTGATCCTCATCTCAGCCTCTTCTCACTCGGCCGCGAACCTACCCAGCAAGAGCTGAAGGTCAGAGCAGGATGAAGCTAGGAGGACCACATCATCCGTAATCGTTAATTACAAGTCAGGCAGGGCGACTCGCTGGCTGCTTTCAGGCGGGCGACTTTCAAGTGTGTCGCGAACTACGTCCTGGCCTACTAATAAGTTATGTTCTATCCATTCAAGCTTTGGGTAAAAGTTGTATTTAATGGATGACTCTGAGACCTTAGAGTGAAGGTGTGTATTTTTCCTGGTGATAGGGGACAGTAGATGCCTAAATCGTTGCAAGCAAGCAGTAATTTTGTGTTAGAGTACAACCTTACCAATGGATGACCATTAGGGTCAAAAAGTCCGTGGGGGTGCAAATTTGACCAAAAATAACAAACACATCAGACTCCCTTTCATCACTGACAACAAGTGAAGAGATAAATGTGTAAAACAACAACATTTAAGAATAAGAAAAGTTTTGTAACCGCTTGTTACAAATCGGTAAATGCATTTTGTCCTCTCGGGCTCCCGTAGAAGGAAACATGGCATCTAATATGGCGTCGCCCAGAGACTTAGACCCGCTCTCATGTATTTTAGAACAGATTTTTATGGTTATACGTGACGAAGCCGCCAATATTTTTCAAAAACTAGGCATCATTTCATTCATTTTCCACAACACTTTGATGGATATTTCCAGAAATGAATGGTAAAAACTACACATTGTATCTTTAATGAGCCTCTAACAGGAGTGTAAACATTTCTATTGATCATGGTTCTTCTAACACTTTGATATAATTCATAACAGACATCCTGTCTATAGTTTTCATCTGTATTAGATCTCTTTGGAATTTGTTTGAAGTCATCTTTCTCATATGATAAATCTAAATATGTGATTTAAGACAAAACACAGGTTGATGAGAGTTTGGGTTTGGTCTGGTACTTGCTAAATCACTAATATGTGCTAATTAAAACCATGGCATGCACAAGCACGAGCTTTAACACAACCTAGTTCATTAGAATATGTTTGAGTGATTTCTACCTCTCACTGCTGTGGATGGGCTGGTACGATGAATGAATTTTGGCAAATTAGGCTGAAAGCAGGAAGTGCATTTGGGATCATGGCATTCCTAAATGGTGTTTACATGGCAACAGTGATATCCTCCATCAGTGTAGATGATTACTCAGTGGTGGTCCACCGGGCCATGGCCTACCTGTACTGGGGGGTTGATGAGGGTTTGACGAGTGAGCTGTTTGTGTTCATCCATTCTTCCATTAACCTTTGTTTATGCAGTATTGTCCAAAGAGGATTAGCAGGTCTCGTTTACACATTGCAATAAAGGCAACAATAACACAGCAAGTAAAAACAACATGGAGGAACAAAAGTGCTTAATCATGGATTTCAAAGAGATCACTGCTTTAATATATGCATCAGCTAAACTAGAAGTTAGAATGCTGCAGAAATCTGCTGCAAACAAATTCATAAAAATAAAACGTTCTGTGCATATATATACAACAAAGATGTTTTCTTGCTTTTTTCCAGCTGTAAAATATGTAAAGGTTATTAGCAACACCTCTGGGGCTCCATTCTCTATTTTAAGATGGGCAACAAAAGCATATCCATACCCATATACTAGCTTGTGAGCCTTTGTTTTACAGTGGGATGATGCATTTTCATCCATCCTTTATGCACAGAGGAGATTCAGTGGACAATAAACTTCAGATATAAAATAAACACGTAGCTAGCTTTGATATACAGTGTTGTGTTTCTGTTAGTATAAAAGTCTCAAACTCATAAAATTTTATTTACGTAAATAAAAAACAAACATACATGATCAAATATATGGCGTCGTTATTTAGATGGGTTTTATCTCTGCAAACACAGCACTGACTGACTTTAGCTACCATGCTCCTGACAGACCTTTATCTTCAGGAACCAAGTCGTTTATAAATCCTTGTATTTTTTTTTTGTTTGTTTGTTTTAGCGCTTCAGCTTCAGACAACATCCCAGTTGGTAATCGGAGACTTTTCTGACATCAGTAAACAGAGCTGACAGCTGAGATCACCTTTACCTTCTCTACCGGGACATCCTCTTTGTGTTTATTGACTTGGCATCAGGAACAAGTGTGTTTATAGACTTGGGAGTCACGTTATACTCTGGCTCAGAGCCACGGCGAATAAACAACTCACAAACAAGGACATTTAGGAGATCAGATCTGGACTTGATTGGATGAAATCTAAACCATAAATAGTCCTCACAGCTCTTAATCTGTTTGAGCGGCCAACAGCTGTCAGGGACAGATGAGGGACTGCCTTTGATTACTAATAAACACCACTAGGGACCATCTCCTTCTCAGGTTGAAGGTAGAATTACTAATGGGACAGAATAAAGTGATTTTCTGGATATGTTGCCTTCCTGTGTATAGCCTAAACGAGATGTAGTTAAGCAGCGTAAATCATCTATGCAAGATTTACTCCTTTCTGTCAATTTTACTGACTCCTGTCAGCACCATGTCCGAGTTTTGACTGAAACATTGGTTTCTAAATTTCCTGTCGACAACAAACGCATGCAGCACTAAACATAAATATGAGGTGTGATCTATTCAATATTAAACTATGTATATTAATTTATGACTATGGTTTAAGGACTCATATTCGTCTTTTTTATACGAAATATGTATAAATAATATTCTTGTAAATAGAGGTTGACCAATGTTGGTTTTCTGTTGCCGATACTGATGCCGATTTGTGGAAGAAATGGTCAGCTGATGGCCAATATGTATAGCCAATTTTTATGGGCCAGTTTTTATGGCCAATGTCTAGAGGTTTTTCACAGTTTCATGCTAAAATGTCTATAATAACATCGGTTGATGCATACGATTTCTGAAACTAATTCCGTTTCTGAACTCTGAATTTAACTAACTGGTAAATCTCAACTTTGTGCACTGCTCAGTGTTAAAGTCTGATACTTAAACAAAGTTAATTTAGAGCATTTTTTATGCAGATGTTATTAGTAAACATAAAAATACTTTTGAAATCTGCAACAGCACTGAGCTGCCTGAAGATGTGCCTGACTTTAAATCAGCTTTACTAAGAACAAATATCGACCGATGCTGCTGTATGAAGAAAGGTAAAACCTTGTCTTCTTTTTTGTTTTCTTCTTCTTTTCCTATTTTCTTTTTCTTTTTCTTTTTCTTCCTTTATATTCATTCATTGCAAACTTCTCTGACCTTAACCCCATACAAAACCTGTGGAGTATTGTGAAGCAGAAGATGTAATACACCAGACACAACAATTCAGAAGACCTGAAGGCCACCATCAGAACAACATGGGCTCTTATGACCAGGCAGACCAATGGCTCAAGTGCCTTTTCAAAAGAAAGACATTGATTTTAAGATAATTAATGATATTTATTCCTGCTCTGAAGATTTTAGACTAGAAGAAGAAGAAACAAACTTTAATTAAAGCTGCAAGCAGCGTCGTTCGGCCCTCGCAGTGAAGCTGCTCGTCCTCCGTCAGAACCCCCTCCGCTCCATCCCCGATGCTGTCCAAACCCAGCTCCCCGCCACTCCTTCCTGTCCGGCAGCCCGGGACACCAGGGCACGTCAGCGGAACAGAAACGTCCACCAGAACAGAATTTGCCATGGCATCAAAGCCCATCCCTTTCTGAAAAGCTAGCAGATCTGAATGGTCATTACAACATCATGAAGACAGTGCATGACCTTAGTGTCATGTTGACTAAATTAGAGGGGACAAATATGGGCATTTCACCATAAAAAATAGACTTCCTGTAGTCAGGGGGCGGGGCTTAGGTGATGTCAGCTGTCCACATTGTCATTGTCTTGAGATCTGGTCAATGATCACACAGACACAGTTTGATATAGATCTGATCATGCACATGGGAGTTGTTAAGTCAAGTAATGTAATGGCGAAAGGTCAAAGTTTGAGGCTTAGCCATGCCCACACCTTTATACTTATTTAAAATCCGACGGTTGAATTTTTTCCCCGTTGTCTTAAGAGTATATAGCAGGAGTTTGAAGGCGATTGGTGAAAAAGGCGATGGTGCAACACTCTCCAAACAACGTGTGCGAAAACCACTAAATCGAGTACTTGGACCAAAATGGCCGACTTCCTGTGCGACTTTGCACTTGGCTCCAATAGACTTTTTTGTAGGTCCTGAGACACCACATTAGTGTACCAAATTTCGTGATCCTCAGTCAAAGCTTGGCTTGGGTCTGACAGTTTTAATGGTCCTAGGGGGCACTATTTCAGAAAATAAACCACGCCCACAAACTTCAGCTGTCCAGGTCTATTGGGGGTCAGACTAGGATCACTCACCAGACATTTTGTGGCGATGTCACGATAATTGAAGAAATAAGAGGCAAACGTGATGGCGAACTTCGCCATGCTCCCAAAGCCCCGCCTTTTTTCAAAACCTGCCAGTACTGGAGACTAAGTGACCTCAACTTGTCAGCTGCTATTTGCCAGAGATTGCTGGTGATTGGGTAAAAGGAGTCCAATAGGTAGCTGTGAAAAAAAGAGTGGTGTGGTGACAGGTCAAAGTTTGAGGCTTAGCCACGCCCACACCTTTATACTTATATAAAATCCGACGGTTGAATTTTTTCCTTTATGTCTTAAGAGTATATAGCAGAAGTTTGAAGGTGATTGGTGAAAAGGGCGATGGAGCATCACTCTCCAAACAACGTGTGCGAAAACCACTAAATCGAGTACTTGGACCAAAATGGCCAACTTCCTGTGCGACTTTGCACTTGGCTCCAAGAGACTTTTTTGTAGGTCCTGAGACACCACATTAGTATACCAAATTTCGTAATCCTCAGTCAAAGCATGACTTGGGGCTGACAGTTTTAATGGTCCTAGGGGGCGCTATTTGGGAAAATAGGCCACGCCCACTGGATGTTCACATCACATTTTGTGGGGGGCCGAACTAGGATCACTCCCAAGAGGTTTTGTGGCGATATCTCTAGAAATGACGAAATGGGAGGCAAACGTAAGGCCACATCGGTTCGCCTGACTTCGCCGCGCCGCCACAGCCCCGCCTTCTGCAGAAAACTCCCATAAAGTGACGCCAAGCAACCCCAACTTTTCTTCAGTTACCTGCTACAAATTTGGGGTGATTATTTGAAAGGGCGAATTTTGGAAAATTTCCCAGTAAAACTTGACCTTTTAAGGCCTGAGGGGGCGGGGCTTATGTGACATCATCAATCAACCATTCATTTGTCTTCGGGGGGTGATGACGATGGTCCATAGATAATTACTTTAACTGTAATTCTTTCATTTATGAAATTAAAGCCATTTGAATTTTTTTGGCGAGTGCTCGAACTTTGAGGCCTGGCCCCGCCCCTTCAGTATTTACGAAAAGTCAATTTTATTGTCTCATTTGAATCGTCCATCGCTTCTGTTCGATCTCGCACTATTTTTGAGATGATGGTGCGGAAAATGACCAAACTTCTTAGGTGTGTTCTTGCTGTGTCTTTGTAAATCCATGCTTTCATTCTTTTTTAAACACAGAAACTGTTTTGTTTACCTGTTTGTAGCTACGGTTTCGCCGACAGCAGCCTGAAGAAGCCGGAAGCTGTCGGCGAAACCGTTGCTACAAACAGGTAAACAAAACTGTTTCTGTGTTTAAAAAAGAACGAAAGCATGAAATGACCAAACTGTTCAACCAAATATAGACCCTAGAAATGGCCAAAACGGCTAAAAATCGCCATTTCAACCCAAAATGGCCGACTTCCTGTTTGATATTGACCATGGATGCAAGAGGCTTTTCTGTGTATATTGTTGAGTTCTACAAGTGTACCAAATTTCATCACTCTACTATGAAAAAAGGTCAAAGCGGAGGGGTATTTTTAATTTTCCAGGGGGCACTATTGAAACATTTTTTTACCAACTTTCACTTTGCCAGCGAAATATGTAAATTTCATGCACTTTCTATATTGGGCCAGAATTTGGTGAGTTTTTGGATATGCTAAGACCCCCTAAAGGCCATCCAAAGACGCGGAAGAAAAAGAAAAAAAAAGAAGAAACGGAGCAGATACAATAGGCCTTCGCAGCTTCACTGCTCGGGCCTAAATAGTGCCTCTCATAATAAAAATTGCAAGACACTTCACAAGAACAAAAATAAAAATAAATGAAAAAAAGATAATGAAAATATTAAAAATGATTTTAATGAGGACAGCAATAAATGTAAATTAAGTCAAATAATTGTTTGTTTCAAAGTTGTTGATAAAGATTTTTAAAAGGTAGGGTAAACAGCGACCGGCATCCCTGTATGCATTATGGTGAATGACGCAATGCAGCTCGTCCCAATTCAGCACACTTGCGTACTACGCACTCAAAGCCTTGCTGTGCACCTCCTCTAAGTGCACTTCACAGAAAGGCATAGGGTGCAGTGCAAGTGTTGGGATTGGGCTAAAATGTTACAATGGAGCTAAGGACACCCCCTCTTCCAGTTGTTTGTTCCAAGAATAAAAGATAAACAATTTTAGAAAATATATTAGCTAAACTTTGCTTCTTGTTTAGATGTGTTGGACCAAGAGTGTTTTAAGTGCCTTGCAATTTTTGCTTTAGCATCTCTGTTCTGTACTATTAGGTGATAAGTCATTTTATTTAGCTTCTTTTAAGCTCAGACCATGATTTTTTTCCCCCACTAAGCTCAGTTTTGTAGAATTACTGGGACAATGCTCCCTGTAAGCATCCAGGGAGCAGACACTGAGTTGGTGGATACCTTTAATTACCAGCCTGAACAGGTGAGTTTCAGCTGCTTTTTAAAGGAGACCACTGAGTCCACTGATCTCAGGCTCAGGGGGAGAGAGTTCCAGAGACTGGGGCCACAGCAGCAAATGATCTGTCACCATTGGTCTTTAGCCTGGTGCTGCACAACCAGTAGGCTTTGGTCACTGGACCTCAGGGACCTGCCGGGGTGTAGGGACCGAGAAGATCACCAATGTAAGATGGTGCTTGTCCATGTAAGGCCCTAAAGACCAGAACCAGGATCTTGAAATGAACCCTGAAGTTGACTGGCAGCCAATGAAGCTGGAGAAGCGGGGTGATGTGGGTGTATTTGGAGGACTTGGTCAGAAGCCGAGCACAGGCATTCTGAACCACCTGTAGACGGTTCAGGGAGGTTCTGCTCAGACACGTGAAAAGAGAGTTACAGTAGTCTAAGCGTGAGGAGATGAAGGTGTGGAGAACTGTCTCAAGTTCAGAGCAGGACAGAATAGGACTCAGCTTAGCAATGTTCCTGAGATGGAAGAAGGAAGAGCGAACAAGAGAACTGACATGAGAATCCAGGGTGAGAGCTGGGGCAAAGGTCACACCAAGATTCTTGCACCAAACACATGCTCTGTATAGGCTAGGGTTGTCACGGTAACCGGTATAGCGGTAAACCCCGGTAAAAAAGTTGACAATAAAAATAACCGTCCAGTTTTTAAAAAACTATATTATCTCGGTGGGTTTACCGTGGCTGCGGTTTTGGCGCGATGACCCTTACCAGCCACCGTCGCTTCAGCTGAAGTTCCCGCGGCGCGCACACGCACTTTTTAGTTTGCAACGGCACCAAAACTTTGAAGCTGAAATAATGGCCGAAGGAGGAGATGGCAGCGCCCAGGACATCCATCAGCCATCAAAGAAGACTAACTCGGAAGTATGGGCATATTTTGGATTTCTGAAAAATGCTGAGGGACAGTTAATAGAAGACTGCTATCCCGTTTGCAGAACGTGCAGGAAACAAGTGTCTGCAGAAGGCAGCAACACTTCAAATCTCATGGCACATCTGCGTGACCATCACCCACGTCTCCACAGCCAGTGCAAGGTAAGTTAACATTAGCATTTTAGCTTAAATGCATGACGTGAGGACTTTTGGTTGACGGAGAATGCAACGAGTCACTATATACTGCAGCCGCAGCGTCTGTTGAGGGTCTGACCTCATGAGGAAATTACTATGCAGTGATTTTCTCCAAAATGACTGTGCTTAAATTGCTCTGGAAAGCAAATAATCACATCAGCGCCAAGAAACTTCATTTCCCATGATGCTTTGCACACGGAAGCATTGGGTGATGTTACCGCCTAGTACCAGAAACACGTTCTGCGCATGTGCGGGAAGCCGTGGAGCTTTTCCCGCGAACTAAGACCATAAATCTTCAGCAGAGACAAAGAAACCTCGTTCTTTTGCCCAGGATACCTGGCGGTAAGGACACGCTTATCGAACGCTCCGATTCCCTTGAGCACGCGGAAGCTCTAAGTGCCCAAGTTGAGGACACAGAACGGCGGAGGAAAGCAACAACTCCATCCAGCTCTCAGAGACGCTGTAAGTTGTCAAACTCAGCACAAAAGAAACTTCGTTCTCTTTGTGTCCAGCCCGTGGAGAAACACTCGTGGAGGTAAACAACAGAGAAAGCATCAAACCGACGGACGACGCCAAACTGCGGAGAAACACGGAGAACCGTCAAATCAAAACAGTGAGGGACGCTTCACTGTTCTGGTGATCAGAAACTCATCTCTTTCTCTCATTCTTTCCTTCTCCCGTTTCCTCTATAGTCTCGAATAAGCAATAAACCGCGTCTATTGCTTAAAAAGTAGCTTCGTGCTTTCCTCTTTCGTCCCAAACACGTCAGTCGGGTCATTTTGAAAGAATAAACTGCTTATTGATCATTGTTTGGTATCTTAAAATGGTTTCTGTCATGGCCAGGCTGAAACTAAAAGATATTAATTTGTGATTAATCTTTTGTGTTGTTTCATGATCTTTTGAAATGTTTTGAGTGATTTAAGGTTAAGTTACTACTGATTCTAAGTGCTTTGGAAGTTAAAGTGCAAGTTGCCACCCACACTTTAGCCAGACAAAGGGGTCAGCCATCTTGTATTCAAGACTCCATTTTGAATCCATACACACACACACACACACACACACACACACACACACACACACACACACACACACACACTACTCCTTTGTGAGAACAAAGGACCCCATTCATACATCCTCCATCACATGCAAACA
Organism: Nothobranchius furzeri; assembly: GCF_043380555.1. Taxonomy (NCBI): domain Eukaryota; kingdom Metazoa; phylum Chordata; class Actinopteri; order Cyprinodontiformes; family Nothobranchiidae; genus Nothobranchius; species Nothobranchius furzeri. The sequence continues at coordinate 58,130,507 of NC_091741.1, read as the reverse complement.
CATCCATCTTCAATCATATCACACGGTTATTATTCATCTATTCCACTGTTTATTCATTTGACAAATTGTTAATTAAATGTTATAAAATTCAGATTTTTGTGTCCAGTAGCTTTGTTGTGTCGAAGAGAAGTCTCTGCTCCGAGGATTCTACGAACTTCAAGAAAGACTGATGAGAGTTTTGGATTCATTTCCCTTTCTAATTAAAGGGTGGTGCCCCGAAGATATCTAAGAATATCTTAATTAATTAATAAATCAGTAAATAGTTCCATATTTACAGAATTTATTGAAGAATCCAAAAGTAAGTTAAAGCTTACGAATTGTTCGCTCCTAATAACCCCAACATTTTATTGGTGCAGCCCGTGTGAGGCTTGGATACACAGAGATTTCTATCCGGCACAAACAAACAAATAAATCCAAAGAGCTTGAATTAAAAATAATCCGTTGTTCAGCCTTGAACCAGCAACAGAGTGGTGCTGATTTCGCTGAGCAGGAAGCTGCATCGAACTCTCACCAGTAACTCAGTGCTTCTTTAAAGGTGCAACGTGTAAATTAATTCTGGTTGACCTTTTAGGTTAAAAATTCAGTTTTTCCTTAAAGGTGCAACGTGTAATTAATTCTGGCTAACCTTTTAGGTTAAAATTCAGCTTTTCCTTAAAGGTGCAACGTGTAATTAATTCTGGCTAACCTTTTAGGTTAAGATTCAGTTTTTCCTTAAAGGTGCAACGTGTAATTAATTCTGGCTAACCTTTTAGGTTAAAATTCAGTTCCTCATTAAAGGTGCAGCGTGTAAGTAATTCTGACTAACCCTTTTAGGCTAAAATTAACTGCTAATTTAGCGACTTTAACTCACAGTGGCTATTGTAACTAACTGAAACCTTCACTCAAAGACTGATAACACCTTGTTTGCTAATATTCTGAAGGAATAACTAGCATATTTAACACTGCAAGTGTTGTAAGACGTTGCTACGGCAACGCACCAGCTTTTGCTAAAATACTGAAAGGAATAGTATTTTAGGCGTTAGTCACGGCATTCCGTGCAATCTTAAAACGCTAAAACCTGTGCGCACAAAGGTTAATTTAGTGTTTTTCTGCTACAAAGCTAGCAGTTGCTGCCCAAAAGGTGCAGCTTGAGCTATCTGCAGAAGCTCTACTAGGCTATTTTTGGTTCGGTTGTTAAAATGGAGGGACAGAGTAGTGACCTGACCAACTCCCAGCAACCAGGTGGCGCTGCGGCCCACGACTATGAACCTGGCCTACTTTCTGGACAAATATTGTCCAAACTGGTCGCGGTTGCTCGAGAACCCGACTACCCTTCTAGGGATTTCACTGAAGAACAGCGTAGCGTCGAGCTAGAAGCTGTAATTGATCAAATAGAAAACCCGGATGGTACAAAACCAATCCAGGTTCATTTAGCTAAGTTAGCCCTGATCCTCTATCAGAGAGGACTCCAACGTGGTCAGAAGATCATGAACCTCCAGAGTATGCTAGCTGAAAAACAGCGAAATGGAAGGCTGATCGAGGAAGACAACACCAGCACCGATTCTGGGGAAGATGGGGAGAAGACCCCGCCCCCTTCTGCTGATGACAACAGACAGTGGGAAGGGGGGAAACACCGTGACTCTCTGGACGGACGCACGCCGCAGGGGAGAGATGAAGCTCATCTGTCCCAACCTTCGGCCCCGTTCCCTACACACACTCTAGGGCATTCAGGACCACCTAGGGGCCGAGAGCAGTTCGCCCTCGAATCCCAGGTTGGACCACCACCCTCATCTTCACGGCCTTCTCAATCAGTGAGAAGTCGACCAGCTGAGCGGCACCTCTATTTAGACCGCTCCCCCAGTCCACAAAGGGTGCAAGGTGCCGATTGGGGTTATGCACCCCAAGCTGCACCTCAACCATCCACCCATCCTAGCTACTCCGGTATTCGGCATGCCGGTAACCAGCTGCAGGACAAAGCATCATACGCCAGTCCGTATCCGGACAAAGTGTATTACGCAGAAGCCCCAGTTGAAAGACGCAGGCTGCACTACGCAGACGTGCCCCGGGAGGAGGACCTCCCAAGACACCCACGTGACGTGCCAGCAGCCCGCCACAGCATGCCGGACCCCGATTTGGGCCCCAGGAGTCAACATTGGGAGCCCAGAGCACACCAGCGATATCCAGCGCCCTCTGAGACAGACCGTGGGTCAGAGTCAGAGGATGACGCGCCGTACCGTGAGTCAGGGCTCCGTGTACGTCAAATTGAATCGCTAGCTAAAGATATAGAACGCTTTGATCCTAACACCAATGAATCCAACGTTGACGATTATCTCAGGGAGATAGAACGTTGTCTGCTTGATCTTCCAGCACCCTCTTCAAGGGAAAAGCTCAAGCTAATTTGGAAAACCACATCTAGAACGGTGCACGGTTTCATGGAAACTCTACCACCTGACATTCGAGATCGGTACTCCTCGCTCTGCCGAGCGTTGAGGGATGAATACGCCACTTATGCAGACTCTGCGTCAGCTACAATGGGGGCCTTCTCCATCAAACACGGGAGGAACGAACCCCCCAGAGAGTATTATCGCAGACTCAAAAGTGCTTATTTCCAAGGTCGAAACGGCCCTGGGCTCGAGGAAGACCCTGCCTTCAGATCCCTGTTCATTCACAACCTGCACGAGTGTGTTCGATCCGAAGTCTCAATGTATTGTCGGATGAAAAAACTGACAACTCAGGAGATTAGGAGATACGCTCAACAGGCTTGGGAAGCCGGCGGAAAGCCCCAAAAGCCTGACGCACATCACCGCGTCATGCACCTAGCTCCCGACGCCGAGCCGCGTTTGGAGCTCGAAGGAACAGAAGCTCCACCCACTAAGCCAAAATCTGCTAAACCTAGACCTGCTAAACCGCGAGAGCAGTCACAATCTCCTCAACAGGGGAAGGGGGGTGCTGATTGGCTGCCTAGGTCTGGACAATCAGACAGGAAGTGGCCCAACCAAAACCAACGGCAAGCTGGTCGGAACAGTGGAAGGTTTAAGGAGCGCCGCCCACAGGTAGGTCCCGAACACAAGTCCGCAGGTGAGTACTTGACCAAAGCCGACCTCCAGGAGATGCTTCAGCAGTTCCTAGCTAAACAGAAGGAACAGCTGAGATCTGCAGATGAGACCCCTGCACCAAAGTCCGCTTCTAAGAAGCCAGACCCAGAGCCAACGTCCGCATGACTAGGCGTGGCTCAACCTCCCAGCGTGGCCAGGACCTACCTGATCAGCTGGGGGAACACTACTGGTAGATCACAGGAGTCTCCTGAAATCTACCCCCCAGAGAAACCTGATACTAAATTTCTGAAGTTCCTTGGTGACTTAACAAACCATGATCATGCTCGCCGTTTGTACTGTAGCACCAACGTAGGTGGATGCATACAGGTTGATGCTCTGCTGGATACCGGCTCAGAAATCACCCTGATGTGCTCCACGCTGTTCCATCGCGTGTCTGACACCATGCGGTCACTCGGGAAACCAGTCCAGGTAGAGCCCTGTGACCTGAAAATCACCAGCTACACCCAGACCCGGGAGTGTATCACTCACCGGGCGTGGCTGGATATCACCTTCCAAGACATGACTCTGGTTCACCCGTTTTATGTCTGCCAGCTAGACACTGAACCACTTCTCATTGGTCAGGACCTGCTTGAACGTCTAGCTCCCCTCATCAACTGCCAGAAGGGTCAACTGTGGGCCCAGGTGGAAACACCTAAGCCCTGGAACCCGGATAGCAGCCGACCATCCTCCATTCTTGAAGTCAGCCTAAGTGAGCCGCAAAACCCTTGTTCCAAGGTCATGCCCCTCCCTACAGCTCCCACAGACGATGTCCGCCTGCAAAGGCATGAAACCGCTCCTGGAACTCCGTTCCGCACACATTCATCTTTTCTCTGCTCGCTGAAGAACGTCAGCCTGCAGCCATATGCACCACACATAGTTGGTGGTCTTACCATCAACTGCACCCACATCTCAGATGCTCGCCTTGCTCTTTGGTCTGAAAAGTCAGCCATCAGCCAGCAGACGTTTGAACACCTGCGTCAGAAGGACCCCCTTCTGGTCAGTGTGACACGTAGCCATCGGCTCTTGTCACCTACTTGGCCGCAGAGGCTCCTGAAAGCGCCAGAGGTCTGCTCTCTGACTATCCAACTTGGAGCAAGACAGCTCACACATACATTCAGCATCATACCACAGCTTGATCCACCTGCACTCATTGGAGCAGATCTGCTGGTTCGACTAGGTGCCCAGCTGGACACTTGCAATCAAGTCCTTTGGGCCCGGGCCACACCTTCCTCTGAGCCTCGCTCAGAAGGCCGTGAACACTTGCTGTCCGGACAGACCATTCCACAGGCCTGCCGTGCAGTGGTTGAGGCCAGCACGGTTCTGCCCCCACTGGTCAAAGGAGTGCCTGTTCGTCTGACTCTGAAGCATCAGAAGCTGCCAGGCACACAGGCCTTCTTCCAGCCATCACCACACTTCTTGGAGCTCAACTTAGCCGTCTGTGGCACGCCACTCTTGGAGCTGAACAATCGTTCTGCGTACTTGTTGGTCGAAAATCCGACCCAGAGTCCTATCCACCTGCCGGCAGGAAAGCCCTTGGGCATGCTGATAGATAGCTCATTCCATGACTTCGAACTTTCAGTCCCCGTGATCGGACAACTTCCGTTGTTCTTGAACGACAGACAGGTTGGTGCAGACACATTCAGTACTTTCCCTTCACAAATGATTACCATCAAGCGACATGAAGCCCTTCCTAAGGAACCCATTTGCAGTGCAACCTTAGATACTGACAGCGGTCAGTGTCTAATGGTTTTTGCAATAAATACTCAACCCTCTGAGTCACCGGTTGAAAGCCCGGAACACCAGAGACCCTCCTCCTCTGAACCTTATGACGGCTTCGAGGCCGAAGTCAGCCAGCAGCTTGACAAAGCGGATGCGCTGGAGTCAGAGGAGCAGAGAGCAGCGCTTAGAAGCCTGTTCTATGAGTTTCAGTCCATCTTATCCAGGGACTCCCTGGACTGTGGACTCACAAACCTGCATACGGTTCGCATTCCAACGAACCCGAATGCCCCTCCTACTTTTGTACGTCAGTACAAGATTCCCCTCGCTGCTTATGAGTCGATCCAGGAGATCCTCGATCAGCTGAAGGAGAAAAACATCATCAGAGAGTGTAACTCCACTTACAACTCTCCCATCTGGCCGGTTCTGAAACCGACTGGGAAATGGCGTCTCACCATAGACTATCGTGCACTGAACAAACAAGTACCTCTCTCCAGGTGGCCTATGATCCATTTAGATCAGGAGCTAGCCAGAGTCAGAGATGCTCGTTTCTTCTCTACGGTTGACGTAGCCAACGGCTTCTGGACCATGAAGGTTGAGCCGGCGGACCAGTATAAACTGGCTTTCTCCTTTGGAAATCGCCAATATACTTGGAACCGCTGCCCCTTTGGCTACTCTAACTCACCTGCCGAGTTCAACATCTTCCTCCACAAAGCCATGTCAGATGCTGCTTCCAGAGGGAACCTCATATATGTCGATGACATCTTGATGAGGAGTCGAACCTTCGAGGAGCACCTGGTTGAGCTCCGTCATGTGCTGCAACAGCTCGCTGACGCCGGAGCTAAATTGGCGATTCTCAAGGGACAGTGGTGTCGAACCAAAGTGGAGTATGTTGGACTGCTGGTTGGCCCTAATGGAGTCGAGCCCCAAGCGGGACGCATTAGAGCCATTCAGCACATCAAAGCCCCAGCTAATCTGACTGAACTCAGGAGCTTCCTCGGAGTCTGCAACTACTCCAGACAGTTCATTGAGGAGTACGCTGAAACAGCGAGGCCCCTCACTGAGCTGCTTCGGAACGACACACCTTTCGTGTGGGACAGACCCCAAGAACTCTCCTTCCAGTTCCTAAAACAGAAGTTGGCGTCCGCACCCTGTCTGGCTTACCCAGACAAGGATAAAGAGTTCTACATAGAGGCTACTTTCTCCTCTCACTGCCTGAGCGCTGCTTTGAAGCAGAAACACGATCAGGACATGAGAGTTGTGGCATACGCCAGCAAGCCTCTGAGCAAGGTGGAACTCCAGTTCTCAGACTGCGAGAGAGCTCTCCTCTCTACAGTCTGGGCCGTCGAACACTTTCGTAGTTACATCGGTGGACAGAAAGTGATCATTGAAACGTGTCATCAGCCCGTCACCTTCCTAAACAGCCAGCGACTTCGCGAAGGAAGAGTGTCAAACAGCCGCATTGCGACGTGGATGATGGTGCTCCAAGGATACAACATTGAGGTCAAGTATGGTCAGAACACCAAGCTAGCGCTAGGACAAGGGCTAGCAGGCTGCCAGCACTGTGACTCTGACTCCGTCATGGGCCCCCTGGACACACCTGCCGCAGTCTACCCAACCGCATCCAATCATCGCTACTTTGATGAGAATGTTTGCCAAGGGCTTCCGAAAGTTTACACTGATGGATGCTCCTACCTTCACGAAGGCCAGCTCCGTGCTGGGGTTGGAGTCGTTTGGGTGGACTGTGACACTAAGCAACCAAATCACTACCGGTTGGGCCAAAAGTCTAGTCAGTACGCCGAAATTGCTGCAGTGTTGATAACCCTCCAGCAGGCGGCAGCCTTGGACATCACTCAAATCGTCCTTTGCTCTGATTCAAACTACGCTAGACACAGCTTCATCTCTCACTTCCCCATGTGGAAGGAGAACCACATGAAAAACGCCAGGAACAGAGACGTGAAACACTCGGAGTTATTCCTAGCGTGTGATCTGCTCACCACTGAGAAAGGCATAATGGTCTACTGGAAAAAGGTCAAAGGTCACTCCAGGACCCTAGGTCCGGAGAAAGATGGTAATGACGAAGCTGACCGCCTTGCTAAGCTCGGTGCTGACCAGGGAACCTGCTGGGAATTCAAAGACGAGTGGCTTCCACCCAAGGCCGTTCACGAGGTCTGCGCGATTACTCGTCGCCATGCTAAACAGGCAGACGAACCTCAGAACGTTGGGGTACCCGTGTTTCTAGGCAGACAACCACATGATGCGGACCTAGTCACCATGCAGGAACAAGATCCTGACCTGAAGCTCATCCGCGAGCTTCTCCAAAAGGGCCCGATGCCTGAACAACCGTCACCACCTACTGGCGCAAGCCGAGATTTGGTAACCCTGCATCGTCAACTCACGCATCTGAAACTACAAAACGATTTGTTAGTTTACATGCGTGACGACCACAGCCCGCCGCGCTGGGTTGTTCCACTCGACCACAGAGGAGTGATGCTTGCCTACGCCCACGACACTCCGGTTGGAGGTCACCGCGGAGCAAAAGCTACCCTCGCGTCACTGACAGAAGTAGCATATTGGCCGTCGATGTCCAAGGACGTACACAGCTATGTCCAAGGCTGCCTCGTCTGTGCCCAGTTTCAACCCTCCCAGCCGCTTGCTAGAGCACCACTGCAACGCAGGGGAATAACCTTCCCTTGGTCCCACCTGCAGATCGACTGGGTTGGACCGGTTCCCAAATCGGCAAGAGGAAACAAATATATGCTAACTGTAACTTGCAGTTTCACAAAGTGGGTTGAGTGCCTTCCAGCGCCAAACGATACAGCCGTCACAACCGCTGTACTGCTGATTAACCACGTTTTCAGTCGATGGGGACTTCCACTCTGCATTGACTCTGACCGAGGAACTCATTTCACATCCAGTGTAATGACGTCCCTGTTTGAACTTTTGGGAGTGGAAGTGAGATTCCACCTCCCCTATCACCCACAGTCATCCGGACAGGTCGAACGGATGAACCGCACGGTCGTCTCCATGCTCAAAAAGTACGTCTGCTCCACTGGGAAGGACTGGGACGTCAAGCTCCCTCTGGTCCTGATGGCCATACGGTCCACTCCCCAGCGAGCCACGGGGGTTACGCCCTTTGAGATGATGACCGGCAGACTGATGACTCTACCACTGCACCTCCTGTATCACCCAGAGGATGTCAGTGTTGCCACTGCCTATACCGCTCATCAGTATGTGGCAGACTTGAAAACACACCTCAGAGCTACGTTCGCGCACGCTCAGAAGAAACTGGAGACCAACGTAGAAGGCGCTAAGGCCTACTACGACCAAAAGACAACCAGCCGTGAATACGAGGTGGGTGACAAAGTATTCTACTTTCGGTTCGCCCAACCGGCACGCAAAGCTAAGAAGTTCCTGCCCTGCTGGTCAGGACCATTTGAGATCGTGGCAAAACTCTCTCCAGTTGCATACAGGTTACGCATCACCAAAGCGAGACAGGAGCCTGTCTACAAATGGGTGCATGCAAACCAAATCAAACCCTACGTCAAACCATCCCCGCGGGTACAGAGACCAGACTCCCCGCAGGAGGTAGACGTAGTCGCTACATAGTTCTATGCATGGAAATGGAAAAGGGGGGAAAGTGCACGTTTAACCCACTAACATGTACTAACCGACAAAGAACCAAGCCCCCCCCCCCGCCGTCATTTTCACTAACCAAGAGAAACTCCTCCTAGAACGCTAACAGGAAGTACTTACTAAAACCTTACAGGGCACTCTTGTAACTGTCAACCTACATTCTGCTCTGATTAATGAATCTCTACGTGCAATCAAGACTTTGTCTGAAACCATACATCAGGATATTGTGTACACATGAGTGGTGAGAGATTTGATGTAGGACCTGCTCAGGGAAGTAAGTTCCACGCTGGACAGCTTGGCTGAAAGTCGTATTTCCCCGTACTTGGTACCACTGGACCTGCTCAAAGTTAGCTTGACAGCTGCTACCACTCTACTGTGCACCTTTCACAAATCCACCTAGCGTACAGCCTAGGTAGTGCAATTCCCATTCACGTTGATGCAGAACATTAGAACTCGGTTTCCTGTTAAACGTTCCCATAATTGTGACACCTCACATCTATAGGTTTAGGTCGATGCTGAGCATTGGTATTTGAAAGGACGGTAGGCATTTCCACTTTGAACTAGAAACCTGACACTCCATCACCTCAACCTCGAACAGCATGACTCAGAGATTGAGATCATGGACGCTTTCCAGGGTTATAACTTTGCCTTCGATTTAGAAATTGACCAACAATTACTGATTGAAGGAACCAAATTTGTTAAGTTCACACAAAACCCGCGTGAACTTACTTTGACGCCCAAGACGCTACATTGACACAGATTATACGATTTAATCTGCACATTGGTCGCCCTGGGGATGGAATGGCTCATCACGGCCGTGATAGCTTATTCCGCCTACAGGCGTGTTAATAAACTCCAAGATAAGATGCACTTGCTCACCTACGGTGTGCCTCGTGACCGCGTTCGGGGAGACTCCAAGCGTGAATGTACCACACCTGTCTAAAGGGGGTGAGCAACATTTTCTTTGTTATTCTGTAAACCTAAGAGTAGTTCTCATTTTAGTCTACCTCACATATTTATCTGAGTGTTGCAGTATGTCACATTCTTTATAAGCTACACACTGACTGTATGACCTAAGAATGTATTTTATGAGACCTCAAGGTTGCTATGAATTTTCTTGGATGTTATATGTTTCTTTTTTTTTTGGGTTTTCTGTATTTTTGTTTCTTACTTGGTCACATATTAACTAGTGGTTATGTGCCGGCCCAGCTCAGTCTGTCAATGACTCTGTCTGACGCACCAGCACATTGTAGTACCTCTTAGTTTTATGGTCCTTGTTTTAGCCCAAAGACTGTCCTGATCCACCCTTTGGACCAAAAAGGGGGGAATCTTGGGACCACATAGGTCAATGCGCGTTTGCGAACTATGGACCTCGTACATCACCGCGTGCTCCATAAACTGAACTGTATGGCCGGCGGTGAGATGCCTTTGTGTCACCTCGTGGAGTTAACCGCCCACCGACCTTCCTCCTTCTACACTACTACCTCTCGCATGGACGACATCTTCATTGCGTACCACCTGCGTGAGTGGCTTCTTCTCGTTATGCGCGTTGGGGACTATCCCGTTTCCTATCCTCTTTGTGCCTGACCAGGATCAAAGACCAAAGGCGCCAGGATCAAAGACCAAAGGCGCCAGGATCCAAGACAAAGAACAAAGACAAAGGCGTCCAAGGAGACCAACGTCCTAAGGGACAAACCCACCTGTGCTTCCGACAATCAAGTCGACCTACGTTCATGAGGAACAAACCCATCTGTGCTTCCGACGATCGAGCTTTGGGCGCGATCCCCGAAACCAAAAGGGGGAATGTTGAGGGTCTGACCTCATGAGGAAATTACTATGCAGTGATTTTCTCCAAAATGACTGTGCTTAAATTGCTCTGGAAAGCAAATAATCACATCAGCGCCAAGAAACTTCATTTCCCATGATGCTTTGCACACGGAAGCATTGGGTGATGTTACCGCCTAGTACCAGAAACACGTTCTGCGCATGTGCGGGAAGCCGTGGAGCTTTTCCCGCGAACTAAGACCATAAATCTTCAGCAGAGACAAAGAAACCTCGTTCTTTTGCCCAGGATACCTGGCGGTAAGGACACGCTTATCGAACGCTCCGATTCCCTTGAGCACGCGGAAGCTCTAAGTGCCCAAGTTGAGGACACAGAACGGCGGAGGAAAGCAACAACTCCATCCAGCTCTCAGAGACGCTGTAAGTTGTCAAACTCAGCACAAAAGAAACTTCGTTCTCTTTGTGTCCAGCCCGTGGAGAAACACTCGTGGAGGTAAACAACGGAGAAAGCATCAAACCGACGGACGACGCCAAACTGCGGAGAAACACGGAGAACCGTCAAATCAAAACAGTGAGGGACGCTTCACTGTTCTGGTGATCAGAAACTCATCTCTTTCTCTCATTCTTTCCTTCTCCCGTTTCCTCTATAGTCTCGAATAAGCAATAAACCGCGTCTATTGCTTAAAAAGTAGCTTCGTGCTTTCCTCTTTCGTCCCAAACACGTCAGTCGGGTCATTTTGAAAGAATAAACTGCTTACTGATCATTGTTTGGTATCTTAAAATGGTTTCTGTCATGGCCAGGCTGAAACTAAAAGATATTAATTTGTGATTAATCTTTTGTGTTGTTTCATGATCTTTTGAAATGTTTTGAGTGATTTAAGGTTAAGTTACTACTGATTCTAAGTGCTTTGGAAGTTAAAGTGCAAGTTGCCACCCACACTTTAGCCAGACAAAGGGGTCAGCCATCTTGTATTCAAGACTCCATTTTGAATCCATACACACACACACACACACACACACACACACACACACACACTACTCCTTTGTGAGAACAAAGGACCCCATTCATACATCCTCCATCACATGCAAACACATCCATCTTCAATCATATCACACGGTTATTATTCATCTATTCCACTGTTTATTCATTTGACAAATTGTTAATTAAATGTTATAAAATTCAGATTTTTGTGTCCAGTAGCTTTGTTGTGTCGAAGAGAAGTCTCTGCTCCGAGGATTCTACGAACTTCAAGAAAGACTGATGAGAGTTTTGGATTCATTTCCCTTTCTAATTAAAGGGTGGTGCCCCGAAGATATCTAAGAATATCTTAATTAATTAATAAATCAGTAAATAGTTCCATATTTACAGAATTTATTGAAGAATCCAAAAGTAAGTTAAAGCTTACGAATTGTTCGCTCCTAATAACCCCAACACGTCCTCTGCCAGCATTTAAACCGTGTCACGGACACCCTGTTGCTGGATGAAGCATCTTATTTGTTGATGATGAAGAGAAATATACAGTTAGTTCCTTGTCATTGATTTGTTTACTTATTCAATGCCATTTATACTTGAACATTTGGATTTGATTACATAGTGTAGTAGTTATTTTAGTAATTTGTTTAAAGTGGCTATTTATTTTAAATACATATTTTTTAAGGTTGACTTGTACAGTGCTCAATCAAGTGTGGACTGGAGTTTTAGATTTTCATTTTGATAATGAAGAAAACAAGTATATGAGAAAACAAGTGGTGTTTATTTGATTTGTTTACATATTGTTTATGTTTCGAATGTTTGGATTTGTATAATTTAAACCTGCACTGACTACTGTAACATGTTCCAGAAAAATAAGCTATTTGTTCTTTACTTGTGAAAAGTTGCACTTTTGCTAAGGCTTTGTGTTATTTTAGGTTTAATAAACACTGTTAAACCTTTTCAGAACTATTTCAGTTTGTGTAGAACAGGACTATCAATGCTTTCTGAACATATGCAACACCGTTTAAAAAATACCGCGATAATACCGAAAACCGTGATAATTTTGGTCACAATAACCGTGAGGTTAAATTTTCATACCGTGACAACCCTAGTATAGGCCAAAACCGCCTCCATCTTCTGAAGAGGTTGAGGTCCTTCCCATCTGCCAAAATCCTGTTATCACTCTGTCGTTGGCTCTGTTTTCCACTCTGCTGTGGTCTGTTCGGGTGCAGGCAGCTCTGACCATGACAGGAAGAGATTGAGCAAGCTAGTTAACAAAGCTAGCTTGGTTCTGGGTTGCCCACTGGATTCATTGAGGAGATGTGTGAAAGGAGACTGCTGGGGAAGATGACCATCTTAAAAAATCCCTCCCACCCATTGCATTCCACTGTGGAGACCATGGACAGCTCCTTCAGAGGCAGACTGAGACATCTCAGATGTAACGCTAGGGACACACCGGCCGTGGAAGCGCCGCGAAGCGCTGAGAAGCGAATCGCTCACGAAATTCGGCCGCTGCTCGCCGCTCCTCAGTTCAGATCAGATGCGCCCCAGTCGAGGCGCGCCTCGGCTCAGCTGTAGTTTTTCTTTTAAACACTTGGTGTCCTCCATTTCCTCTCTGCCTTTTCTCAGCTCTTTTCCTCTACGTTTGTGTGTGTGTGTGTGTGTGTGTGTGTGTGTGTGTGTGTGTGTGTGTGTGTGTGTGTGTGTGTGTGTGTGTACCTATGGTATGAGTTGTTTCTGCCAGTTGAATCTCTTGGAACCCGCTCCAATTCTGCAGCTGTATCCTAGCAGTTTCTTCTGAAATGGGTACGTAAATAACCATGTTTTTCGGGGGTCGTGCAGCTCCTTGTGTTTCTCAACTTCCATAATTAATTTAAAGTCATCCATCTTAACTGCTTGCCTCAGACTTTCTACCTCTCTGTCCTCTTTGCTCCGGTGAAAAGACACCCAAAACCACACCCCCCTTCACGTGCTCACACACGCACACAAGTTCGATGTGTGTGTATGTCTGTGTGTGTTCGTGTGGTTTTTCTGCAGTGTCTGATTACGAACACATTTGACTATTGTGGAATTTTATTTTGAAATGCTTTATTTTGTTAACGTTACCGGCCTGCCTCTTATGTCTAGGTTTGACTTCCTGCCAGAATTGACGCGATTCACCCGCGGCTTGCGAAAAAAATAGAGCCGACGCCATAATGATCGATGCACGGCGCGGGCTGGAGCGCCGGCGCGAGGCGATTCGCGGCACTTCGGCGGCCCATGTGGTCTATAGAATAGCTTAACAAGGGCGCCGAATGAAGGCGGTCTCATTTTTGCAGCGCTTCCGCGGCCGGTGTGTCCCCGGCGTAAAACAGAATGCTACCGTAGGTCATTCATCCCCTCTGCAGTAAGAGTGTATAACTCCTCAGTTTAACTGGTACTCACATTATACTGGTACACAATAACATCAATGCAATATTCAGTATGTACTTGATACTTGTGTAATACCAGATCTACATGTCTGTGTCCCTTACAGTATGCTTCATAGTTCTGGAACTCAAGTTTTTCATTTATTTGTGATTTTTAGTGGTCGAAGGTTACAGCTTACTGCCCATTAGGGCTAGGCGATATGACCTAAAATCAATATCACGATATATTGAGGATTTCACCTCGATAACTATAAATGGACGATAACTACAGGTATGCGCAGAGACAAAATTTGTCCACTAGATGGGGCAGTCATGTGTGTTACACTGAGTCACATTTTTACGTGACTCAAGGTGGTACATCTTCTTAAAGGGACATGAACGTTGGCAACCTACACACATCTTTTAAATTTTTTATTATCAAATTTATTGACATGGGAAAAATTACCTCTAAGAGTCACAAATTTTGATAACAATAAAATTTTGATTCATCGCCCAGCCTTACTGCCCATGCACTTTTGTTATTATTTTCCCTGAATTTATTCTCTTAAGTGTTTGTGCTGCTGTAACAAGTGAATTTCCCCACTTTGGCATCAACAAAGTCCATCCTATAAAAAGTTGTTTCTCACCAAGCTGGTGAAGTAAAAAGATTTTGGGGACTCTTACTTCGCGTCCATGTTTCTATCATTATGATTCACGCTGAGTCACTGTATTTAGAGTGTATGTGCTGCCTTCAGGATCTGATGAGAGATTCTGATCATGGATGAGCATTTATCATCAGTCACATTCTGTCTCAGCGACTTTCTGCATCCTGTAACAGGAAACCTGGTTGCTTTTACTTTGGCTGCATCATCTCTTACATCTGTGGCTGCTGGATGATGCCTTTAAAGGCAAAAAGGCCTTGGAAATGATTGACAGCATTGTTTTGTCATGACAGGTGATTGTAGAGAGAGATAATGGATGAGACTGGGAGTTCTGGCTTCTAGGACATGATTCTTTCTAACTAATAGATGAGCTATTTAAATGTGACACTGCAGCTGTAGCTGGTAGCAGCTTCTGGTGCAACTTGCCATATGAACTTGTAAACAGGAAACCGCTTACAGAGATTAGTTGTAATGATTTGGCACTTATAGCGCTGTAATTTAGACAGATTCTACTAACAAGGCAACACAACAGTTTTAAGTTGGTGGCCTTTCATCTTTTCTTGCCTCAGCATGTGTTTTCTCAGTAAATGGTTTAAATTAGAGAAATCCTCACCATAAACTCTGTTTTAATCAATCTGGACATAAAGAATTGCCCACAAGACCAAGGTGAGTATGAAAAAAATTTCCATTTGTCAACTAAGGGTGCACCGTAAACATAGGCAAGAATTCTCGGAACGTCGGGCTCGTGACAGGGTCTGTACGCAGAGACCAATTAATAAGTATGGAAGCTGATGGGATGGTCAGAAATGGAGCTGAGAGATTACAGTTCAGGAGGAGGTCTAAGGCTCGAGGAAAGGAGCTCTGGTCTGATGCAGTGGCCAAATTCAGTGAGCGGTTGGTACAGGGGAGCTAAGGAGGATGTAGGCTAAAGATGAGTTTTGGCAGTTATGGCTGGAGAGCTGATTATGGTGAGAGTATCTGGAGAGAGCAACGGGGTTAAGGACGAGAGACGAGAGATGGCGTTAAGGCTCCAGAGGCTTCCAGGCAAGAGGTACTCAAGTTGAGTAATCATCCGGCAAGGTGCTGTTGCTTCTCTGCTCCTTATGTAGGCAGACCAGTTAATGAAAGAATCATCATCAGCTGAATCCGCTCCACGGCACCGCCCACCTGCAGTTGAGTACTCGGGGGTTGTTACCCCTGCTGCACACTGGAAGCGGCACCGACATCACCAACCGAGTTCCCCAGAAGGGTCAACTGTGTGGAGAAATAACAGAACAGGATAAAGAACACACCCCAGAGCAAGCCGAGGTTTAGACATATAATGAATATCATGACAGAATCAGCGGAGGACCAGGAGTAAGACACTGGTTGAAACTTCAGACCGGGATCTGCCGACAACTCACGCAGCACTCTGTTCACCACACCCACTCGAACCATGGTTGGACCATCGAATGTAACGTGATCCATTGTCGCTGGAGAAAGAGCAAAGGAGATGTTATCATAGAAAGGAGAAAACTCTACTTCAGACCTATGCTCACCAGGATCCAAGTAATAGAGAGAGACCTCACCCACATGGACCGTAGCACCACGTGGAACTGTTACCCGTAAGGTTTTAGAGGGAAGCACAACTCGTGTAGACACAACAAATGGCTCATAGAAAACATCAGCTTCTCTAGCAGGGGTATTAAGTAACCAACGGTTACCAACAACAACAGCGTTACTACTCACAACATGTGAATGTGGTTTCACAGTCAAAGGAAATTTAGAATCACCTGACAACTCATCAATGCCACACACACCACCGGCTCCGTCACGCAGAAAAGGTGTGCCTGGACACTAGAAGTGTAGGCCACGTGTGAGAGAACACACACGCAAGTCCGGGACTAACCTGACGTGTGGCGCATACTCATGGTACGCGACGACCGGAGGCGTATGTAACTTGACATGAGTGTCGTCAACCCAGTTACCTACATTCACCACATCTTTTAATCTATATATGTCATTTGGAGACACAGCAGGTAAGTTGATGATGATGGCTAGCTCTCCAGCCTCTGGATCAACACCTAACGGGATAGCACTGCCCAATGAGAAAGCCAGGTGAACCTGAAGAGTAATTGGGGCCTTCACCCTAGCAATCGCAGACCGGACCATGTCCTGGGACACGAGGTATGGAGGGATCCTCCCCAAGAGGAGAAGGTCGATCGAGGCGCTCATGTCCCGACCATAGTCGGCCAGGCAAGCGGTCAGCATCTGTGTATGAGCATAATCAACATTCACAAAGGAACACAACTCATTCACAGCTGAAGTTGTTTTACGCAAAATGTCGCTATGAGTGTTGAGTACCACCATAGTTTGTTTTTCAGACGTGCCCAGCTGTCTCAGGGCGCGTCGCTGCTGCAGTACTTGCTTACGCAGATCCGGGTATTCTCTGCTAAGCTCATCAACATGTCGACGAACTGTGTGAATCTCAACCGAGTTCACTGCAGAGAATCCGAAGTTTAAAAGATTGCCAATTGCATTAGCAACTGAGAAAAGTCCGTCCAGGAAACAATTTGGTCTACTGCTGGTACCGGAAAGTTCACTGTTTGAAACTGTGTACTTATGTGCCTGCTTAAGAATGTGACTGACATCAGCTACTGCATGCTGTGTCATGGTACAAGTCCAGTGTTCCCCCGTTTCCGAGAGGTTGCCGAAGGCATTCATCTTATCAGTACACGCCATGGCGGGGTCGAATTTGACGAAGATCTTTTGTGTAAATAGACGATAGTTAGTCATCAGTAGACCTGGGTGGTCTCGGAGTGCGATACCCGAAGAGGGCCCAGGTTCGCACAGATGCTTTAGAGGTGGCTGGGGATGGGTACCAACCGTGGTTGATAGCAGCCCAAAACACGCGACTAACAAAACTTATTTTATCAGACCTGGAAATGGAAACCAGGGGCGATTTAGGTTGTAGAGTGGTGCTGCCTTGCGAGGGTTCGGCGCAGGTGGAGGCTTTGGAGGGCCCTCGTTCGACGCGCAGGTGCAGTCAGAGAGATTGGGGTCAACCAGTGGTGTACAGGGCACCGGACCCTCTCGCCTTCGGTAGGTGGATCACCAACCTCTGGGCTAAAGGTCACCAGCGCCTGCTGTAGCGCAGTAACGTCAGCGACGTCATCAGCCTGTCCTTTGGCAGGGGGAGTCCCCACCGCAAGGTTCTGGGCTTCAGCCGGAGTATCAGCGCCACCCTCAGTCCCCCCTTTGGCAGGTGGTGTCCACACCGCAGGGTGCGGAGTCTCAAGTGGTGTGTCACTGCAACCGCCAACTCCCACTAGGGTAGGTGTTTTCCCCACCTCCGTGTAGAGTGGTGTTGCAGAGACTACGCAGACTCTCTGGATGTCACTGACCTTACTGGTACTTGATTGATCGACCAGGTTGACGGTTCCGTTGATTTTGTCACCGCCAGGACTTGCAATGAGGTGCCCAAGGGCGTTGGTCGAGTCGCCCGAGTTTGGAGTGTCCAATCCTTAAGTGAAATGCCGGCTTCAAGGCGTCGTATCAGGTCTCCTCCCATTACGAAAGGAAACGCTTCAATGTTCAGTCACAAACACTGGATGGCTCACGGACATGTCTCCCACTGTGAAGTTGATGGACACCACATCCGACAAGGATACTCGGTCTGCAGAGAACGGATGGATCTGCCTAACGCAGGGCGTGAGTCCTAAGATGCGACCCTGTGCAGCTGCAGCCATGCGGACCTGCTCACAGAGAGAGCTGGACATGATGGTATAATCTGAACCCGTGTCCATGAGACCCTCACAGGCCAGCGCCCCCTCCAGGGTTACCAGAATGTGAGGTTTATTCGTAGGACCACGTCAGATGATATTGCAGAGAACTCTTTGTGGAAGTCTGATCGGTGAGCTCGGTTTGCTAGGTCTGGTTGCAGGTTCTGTGGGTGCTAGAGTACTAGCACCGACAGAAGCAACCACAACAGGTCTAACCGAGACCTCAGGTGTCGATGAATGCACCGTTGTGGCAGGTGTCGCCTTTGCAGGACCTGCTTCCACAACCAAGCCACAGGCAGGTTGAGGAGGTTCTACCGCAGAGATGCACAGAACTGACTCATGTACCGTCGAATCTTTCAACAGGTCAATAAGTATTTCTCCCAGTGCGAGTATGGATCCCATCTAATGGACACTGGGTTATTTAAATCAGAAGATTGGTACTTTTTATTACAGGGAAATTAAATAAACACTTTGCATGAACTGAGAGATAAGAGAAGAGAGAGACTTTCAAACGTTTAAGAAATTTTATACTTATACTAAAATTAATTTTAAACAATTTAACAAGACTAACCCCAAAATTCCACTATCTCCGCTCTGCTCCGGCACGAACTCCGCAGCAAAAACTGTCCCGTTGTAGTCAATCAGAGCTGTTCCACTACTGCGGCCGTGCGGCGCAGTGCGCCTCCCGCCGTTCCGCCATCCGGCAAAAATAGGATCGATTCTATTTTTGACAGACACCGGAGCACCTCCGCAGTCAATGGACAGAAATCACAACCGCCCAACAGGAAAGGGAGCAAGCACAACTTCCGTTATTTCACAATAAATGGATAAACAAAAAGCGTTTTTGTTTCATATGCACAGGTTTAACAACTTTTAACAACTATCAGTGGCGGTTGAACTTTAAATGCACAAAAATAAGCCATAAATACAGTTTCTACTATCAAAGTAGTCACCCTTTGTTGATCCAAACACTGCTGATCGCTCAACACAAATGATAGGCAGATTAAACAGTTCATTTCGATGTTTTTCCCACACAACGGGTGTTTGGATCTAACTTCAGCGTTTATTGCTCGGACTGTATCGCAAGATCTCGAAAATCCCACGCATGCCCATTTGTAATATCTCAGGTCTCCGCACCGGAGTGGAGCCGTTGTAGAGCGGGTATAGTATAATTTGAGTTCGGAAGTGAGCGGCAGCGGAAAGCAGGGGCGGAGCGGAGATGGTGGAATTTTGGGGTAACTCTCTGATGATAGATGTTGTTGGAATGAAATGTGAGGTGAAGTGTGTGTTGGTGTGATGTCAGTTCAGAACCTCCGTTTCTGGAGAAGCGAGTCTGAGTGGGAGATGATGTTTTGCTCCTAACTGATCAACGTTTGAACCGTGGTCATAAAAAACATGAGACGCCATTTATGTTGCATCTACATACCCTTCAGTGAGACTTCCGTACAGATCCGGATGCCAGGTTCACGACCTTTCTCTGGTACTGGAGCCGATGAAACAGCATCAACAGCATGACAAACCAGTCCTTGGATAGTCTCCAGGTAAAAAGCGACAGGTGTTTCACAGCGTCGAAGTGGACCCTCCTTGGGTCAGCGGGTTCAGCTTTTATTCTGAAGGAACCATTGCTTGTTAACGACAGGATTTCCCAGCTTGGCAGTTCTTAGCTTAAAAAGGGAAGCATAGATGGCCTTTCCAGACTTCACTTAGCATGCAATGAACTTCAGGGGATCTTGAGACCTTGTTGAATACTGAACTTAAAATGGCGTTGGACTGTTTTATTAATCTGGATGTTTATGATTCTGGACGAATCGAAGCTGACAGATTAAATAAACACCACAGAGACTGCCACGCTTCAGACGTGAAGGTTCTGATTGGATCAGCGACAGCAATGCGTCATGTGATTATTTACCTTAGTGTATCAGCGTGTCTAGTGGCTAGAATAAGTCATTTACTTATTAAAACATATTAATCATAATGTTGTGATTTCACAGATAGGTCAAATGGTATTATTGGACTAACAGTTGTTTTGATTAGCTTTATTGAAAATAGAGTTCTTTGGCTTTTCATAAAAGAAAAGAAAGCAGTCTTCATCTTCTGTCTTCATTGCTGGAATGTAAACAGTTTAGAAGTGAATGCATGACCTTGAGGCTGTTTCATGCACTCTGGCACTGGTGGAAATGGCTCCTTCATCACCTTACACACCTCACAAAAAGAAATGAATAGGTTCAGTAGAATACATTTTACAATCATTATTTTATATTTTTATGTGAAGAAAGTTCATGCATCTATGCCCCAGTTTATCTGGCTTCTATAGCCTGACTAATAGCAACTACTTAAAAAGAAAATTTCAATAAAACTGCATGGTCAAACACAGTAGATAAACATGTGTTTTAATTGTGATAAAATGAATACCAAACTTGTACAACATGTACAGGTGCTGGCCAGTAAATTAGAATATCATCAAAAGGTTGAAAATATTTCAGTAATTCCATTCAAAACGTGAAACTTGTACATTATATTCATGCAATGCACACAGACCAATGTATTTCCGATGTTTATTACGTTTAATTTTGATATTTATAGGTGACAACCAATGAAAACATCAAATCTGGTATCTCAGAAAATTAGAATATTCTAAAGGCCAATGAAAAAATGTTTGTTTCTCTAATGTTGGCCAACTGAAAAGAATGAACATGAAAAGAATGTGCATGTATAGCACTCAATACTTAGTCGGGGCTCCTTTTGCCTCAATAACTGCAGTAATGCGGCGTGGCATGGACTCGATCAGTCTGTGGCACTGCTCAGGTGTTATGAGAGCCCAGGTTGCTCTGATAGTCGTCTTCAGCTCCTCTGCATTGTTGGGTCTAGCGTATTGCATCCTCCGCTTCACAATACCCCATAGATTTTCTATGGGGTTAAGGTCAGGCGAGTTTGCTGGCCAATCAAGGACAGGGATACCATGGTCCTTGAACCAGGTGCTGGTGGTTTATGGCACTGTGTGCAGGTGCCAAGTCCTGTTGAAAGGTGAAGTCTGCATCCCCATAAAGTTGGTCAGCAGCAGGAAGCATGAAGTGCTCTAAAGCTTCCTGGTAGACGGCTGCATTGACCCTGGACCTCAGGAAACAGAGTGGGCCAACACCGGCAGATGACATGGCACCCCACACCATCACTGACGGTGGAAACTTTACACTGGACCTCATGCAACGTGGATTCTGTGCTTCTCCGCTCTTCCTCCAGACTCTGGGTCCTTGATTTCCAAAGGAAATGCAGAACTTGCTTTCATCAGAAAACATAACTTTGGACCACTCAGCATCAGTCCAGTCCTTTTTGTCCTTGGCCCAGGCGAGACGCTTCTTGCGCTGTTTCATGTTCAAGAGTGGCTTGACACACGGAATGCGACACCTGAATCCCATGTCTTTCATGAGTCTCCTCGTGGTGGTTCTTGAAGCGCTGACTCCAGCTGCAGTCCACTCTTTGTGGATCTCCCCCACATTTTTGAATGGGTTTGTCGTCACAATTCTCTGCAGGGTGCGGTTATCCCTAGAGCTTGTACACTTTTTTCTACCACATTTTTTCCGTCCCTTCGCCTGTCTGTTAATGTGCTTGGACACAGAGCTCTGCGAACAGCCAGCTTCTTTAGCAATCACCTTTTGTGTCTTGCCCTCCTTGTGCAAGGTGTCAATGATTGTCTTTTGGACAGCTGTTAAGTCAGAAGTCTTCCCCATGATTGTGGTGCCTTCAAAACAAGACTGAGGGACCTTTTAAAGGCCTTTGCAGGTGTTTTGAGTAAATCAGCTGATTAGAGTGGCAGCAGGTGTCTTCTATATTCAGCCTTTTCAGAATATTCTAATTTTTTGAGATGCCAAATTTGGAGTTTTCATTAGTTGTCACTTATGAATATCAAATTTAAATGTAATGAACATTGGAAATACATTGGTCTGTGTGCATTGCATGAATATAATGTACAAGTTTCACGTTTTGAATGGAATTACTGAAATATTTTCAACCTTTTGATGATATTCTAATTTACTGGCCAGCACCTGTATAATAGCATTTTTAATAAAGCATTTTACCAACATTATGTTTAGTCATTACATATGCACAAATAAGATGAATCGTTAATTATGAGCATTTGAATTAACTTTATTTTGATTGTTATTAAAATAAAATTAGTCAGTGGCTTAAAATTTGAAATGACAAATTTTAGGGTTGGATAAAATTTAAAATGTAATTTTACATCTCTATATTTTTGGTTTAGTTCAATGGAAAGAGCGTGTGTGCTCACTGTTGATGAGATGGCAATCACTCCAGGTGTGCATCACTCCATCATAGACCTAACTGGGATTTGCCACCACCGTTGTTTCTGGTCAGCTCTCCACTCAGCCACTATGAAAACATGAAGATGGACACACAACACAGTTTAACCTTTAATGGTTAATAAGATTTTTGTTTTAGTTACTCTTTGACATTTATTTATTGATATTATATTATTGTTAATTCTTATTTCTCGTCATTCCTTACTTAATAACAAAATTGCAAATGCTAATATTATAAAGCAAGTGGAAATGAGCAGTTTTATGGAAAATGTCTAATTTTTAAAAGTTATTGTGTTCGACTATTGTTCTTGAAATATCGTAATTCTATTCTTATTGAGTACACAAAACAGAACAACATATCTACTTACGTTCGTAATCCTGTTTGTCTCATGCTTCAGCAGTTTGTTGCAGTCAGTGTTATTAACTGAAAAATATTAAATACTTACTTGTCTTCACAATCACATTTTCTTTATTATTGGTCTCTCCATTTGTGCTTCCATTTCTGATGCATGTTCGTGATTATACAGCAACCAGCAACGTATTGTACAAAAAAATCCCAAATAAAACTAATAATGTAAAAAGTTTATAACCTATTTCAAACTGTGGGGAATATTTTTAAAACGTAGAATCAAGCAAACTGAAATAAACCCGTCTACAGCTCGTCAAGCTTGTCTAAACCCTCCCGTTCACACTCAGCAAGCTGCACACAATTAGCTCATTATAGGTTATCTAGTGAAAACTGTCAACATAAAATATCATCATTGGCTTATTTTGGTACGAAGCGGGTAGCTAACGCTTCACAATGCAACAAAAATGATGACGTTTCATCAATTTACCTGAGAAAATCCTTCCAAAACACCGAAAATGAACTACAGTCAATGCAGCAGCGGGGCTGTTTGGAAATATTCAAAACTACATGAACCACGTGACTTCCGCATTCCATTCTTTCCATAGAAGTCTATTGGAGTGTCGCAACTCTCTCTTTCTACAGCTCTGCTACGTTTCCTCATTGTTGTGACATTAATAAAAGATATGTAACAGTCATGTGTTATCACTGTTGAACGGTTCATTTTGAATAAGTTGCTAGCATTGCTTGACACATTTATTATTATTATCATTATTATTATTATTATTATTATTATTATTATTAACTATATAAAAAGTTATGAGGTTGCATAGCTGTGGGTGTGACACACATCCTTCTCTTTTATTTTATGTTTTTAAACTAATCTACCTCTGTTTGTTGACATCCAGATGGGGTTTACCCTTCTCCAGTTTTTGGAAATGTGATGGTTAAGAATTTCAGCTTATCTGAGAGCTACTCACGGATCTGTTGATAGTAATTTCTTTAGACAAACTCGTGGATAAATGTAAGCATCAGATCAGTGTATGACAATTTTTTTATTTTATTTTTTTAACTTTTGATCAATTTAGCATAATCACAATAAATCAGAGACAGGTGAGTTGAACTGGCTGACTTTCAGCATCAGACAACCAACTTTCTTAATTGCCGTTGTTTCTGGTCAGTGAATGCATCATAGCTAAGTGGCTAAATCCTGCTAGAATAACATGACTTTATGTAACTGTGACAAATGTTAGTGTTAAATATAAATTTAGAGAATGTGTAAAAACACAAGTGGTTGCTAGAACAGACATGGATCCAAAAAAAAAATGCATCTCCTCTGCACCAGTTGTTGCTTTAACATGTTGCTAAGACGATGTCCAGCTACTTTTTGACTTCTGTAAATTTTAAACAGGAGAGCAATAAATTAGCCATGTAATCATTTAACAGCAGATAACTATTATTTATACTGTTACAAGTTGTTTAATCTAATGATGGCATAGCTGTCAGCCCCATGCCCTTGGTCAGTATGTTCCTCTGAAATCTGTTTATTTCATTTTTTTCTCCTGAAGTTACATTGTTTTTCTATTGCTTCATTATTTTACATAATGTATATCGAAATAAACATCCAAACCTGTGTTGTCAAAATTCAGCAAAGTCCAACAGAGTAGGTTATTAGGTCGTCTAATAATCATTCACACCCAAAATCTGATGTATAATAAAGTTTTATTCATCAATATTCCTTTTGTAAAATAAAAATAAGTCATGTGAGGAATTTAAATTGACATAAAACACCCTATTCCATAACTATTTAATTTTATGATTGTGTCTGTTTTTTTTTATTTGTCTGATTTAACGTGATGATGAGGATGAGGATGATGATGAGCCACTTTGTGTCTCACTGCATGATTTTATTTTATTTATTTTTTCACTTAAAATTATGAGTTACTTTATATTTTATGACCACATAAAATAGGAAACATACAATCAGACTCAAACAACTTTCTTCTGGCTGCTTGTTAAAAGCTGTTTATATGTTAGATTAAACTAAAACTAAAAATATTTGTAAAAATACTTTAATTTATTAGCAAGCAATGGACATGCTGCCAACACATTGACAATCTGCAGAAATGAAAAAATTATCAAAAATGACAAAAATGTAATCAATTTCAGTCAACAGTTATTGAATTACCAGCTGTCACTTGCAGTGGTACATGTGGTGTTCCATGTAAATCATAATTCAGACTCCTGATCTTCACAGGGATGCAAATGTCTCTCATTATGATGCAGCACACAGTCAGAAGTGATAGCAGTTCTGTCATGAACCTGAGGCAATTTACCAAGAAGTTACCTGACCAAACTGGGCTGAGTTTATACCCGGTCTAGTTTCTGAGAGTTTTAGGATTCATCAAGAAATCAGATAAAGAAAATGGAGAGACTAGAGTCGCCACAGGCATGTGTTAGAGGAGTGAGGAAAACGTTGGACCCTTTATCAGTGCAATGGAACCATCCATCCATCCATCTACCAATTTTCTTCCGCTCATCCGGAATCGGGTTGTTGGGGGCAGTAGCCTAAGGTGAGAGGCCCAGACTTCCCTCTCTCTAGCCACTTGGACCAGCGTCCTCTGGGGGAATCCCAAGGCATTCCCTGGCCAGCTGAGAGACATAGTCCCTCCATGTCCTGGGTCTTCCTTTAGGTCTCCTCCCAGTTGGACGTGCTCAGAAAATCTCACCAGGGAGGCATCCAGGAAGTATCCTAACTAGATGCCCGAGCCACCTCAACTGGTTCCTCTCAATCTGTAGGAGCAGCGGGTCTACTCCGAGCCCCTCCCGGATGACCGAGCATCTCACTCTATCTTAAGGTAGAGCGTAATGGAAGCAATCAAGACAAATGCCGTGCATACTTTTTTCTCAAGTTAATGCAGAAGAAAAGCTCAACTGTTTTGAATTCAAATCATCAAACTCCTTGGATTTAGCACAGAAAAAAATCACAGTTATTAGGTCTGAGCACCTAATAACGCTTCATAATCATCTACCAAATTCTTAAACACAGTTCCATTTGTCATTTGTAAACATCTCTCCTCAGCTGGTTGTTTAAAGATCCTGTTTGAAACACTAACAAAAACCAATAAAACATCTGCTGACTGTTGTTTAAAATGGTGTGTATGTAATAGGCTAGTAGCTTGCAGGAAGACTCCCTCTGTGACATAAAGTGGCTCCCTTAACCATTGTTCTCTACAGAAACTGAAAATTCAAAAGGGAATAATTGGTGTCAGCTCTGGTTGAAGAAAAAAATAACAAACCAGTGAAGAGCCGTCTTTAGCAGCATGCTGAAATCTCTTAAGTGGAAGATGTTCTGAAGTTTAGTCAAGACTTTCAGCAGCAGCTATCCTCTTGCTGCCTGCTTGTCAAAATAATGAATTTGTCCTTTTGCTTTTGTGTGATTCTCTACTGAGCAAAGTGGCGATGACTCTTACCCTCTAAACAGTGTTTTTGTTTCTGCATACATCCCATAATAGCTGACTTCATTATCTGGCATGTTTCAATGTGACTGCTTCTCAGCCACTTGTGGCCAGCCCTGAGAAGGAACACATTTCTGCATCTTTTTAGTTTGATTTAGCTGTTTTCTTCCCCCTCACTGATCCCAGAACTCTGAATTGCTTTGTGGTTTCAATTCTTTGCAGACGACTCCAGGAGCAAACACTGTCAGCATGCTTGTGTACTTTGGACAGAAGGGGCTTGATTATGTCACGTCTGTTCGTGTAATGAACGATACTTCAAATTTAATTGTGGCTTTTGTTTGGTGGGAAAGATGCAGCTAGTTAGCCAAGGACAAACATGCAATCCAGTTTACTTGGATGCCACTGTTGGATTTTCATCCCCATCTAGTGGCCTTCTTTTACAGCACCACCTGGGTTTATGTGGATCAACAATGTTTAGCGCTCTAATGAGCTTGATTTACCACAATGGGAGTGAGAGCGTTGATTGACTGTCAAATGTCACCATTATCTAGTCATCAATGGATTCAGTTAGATCAAAATATCAGGTTAGTGGTTGGCTTGTCTTTTGTGTAAGCTTTGCCTGTATAGGGAAACATACTTGATTTAAAGGAGCAATGTGTAAGAATTCTACAATGAAATTCAATCACCAAACACCTTGGATTTAGCACAGAAACACCAATAAAACATCTGCTTGTTTAAAACGTTTTTTGTATAATAGGCTAGCAGCTTGATTTTTCTCCTTTCAAACAACTGAAAGAGGGACATTGTTACTGTTAAGCCTGATTTATGCTTCTCCGTCTGCGTCAGTGCGGAGACACGCAACGCCATTATCCGTCCTTGCGTAGGGCTCCGGCAGGCACGCAAGTACGTACGGAGTCGAGCCCACTTTTTTAAACATCCGTCGAACGAGACGGATTACGCAAGCTTGTGATTGGTCAGGACGCCGCTGTTGTTTACAGCGCCGCCATTGCAAAGAGAGCAGAGTTTAACTAGCGGCAGACTCGGAGAAGCTTGAAGTATACCTCGTGACAAAACTCTAAAAATATGAACGTTTCATCCTCCCGTGACTGGAGGAGTGAAAAGATGTGCAGCAAGCGTTTTATTTGTGGACGGAAATGACAGGAAACGTGGGTTTAGAGGTGGGGAGCGCATGAAGCGGTGGGAGAATGAGAGACAAATATGTCCGTGTTAAAAGTCTCTTATATACACAAAAAACACAATATAAACACACGATCTTGGACCGATACATGACAGGATACCACAGAACAGCGCTACGCCCTCTGTGGTCCTGCCGGGCAATTGCTTTGCAACACTCTCCAGGAGACGGAGAAGTATGAGAGCAACACGCTTCCGTCAATCCGTGCGTGTCTGTCCCTTGCGGAGCTGACGGAGAAGCATAAACCAGCCTTTAACCATCAGTGGGGTTGCCGTGTCTCCAGCTAGCTTATGCTGCAGCGCTGGGATTTGTAATTTGACATTTGTTCTTTTGTTTTCTGGTGAAGCAGAAGCTAACAGCAAGAAGGCAAACAACAACACTCCCTGTAATGCTGGAGACAAACTACCATAATAAGAGTAGTAAGTGCTCCCTACTAGGGGTTGTATTAACTAGTCGACTAGTCGACTTCACGGCTCTGTAGTGACTTTTTATGCCTGTCATCGACTAATCGCTGTCACGTGATAATGACTGACAGGATGCAGTCCTCTGTGCCAGAGCGTCGGTACTGACACCGGCGGTAAAACGGACATTTAACCAAACTGTGACCTTTTCCCTCTTGCAATTTTACCTTCCCTTCACCCCCATCCTAATCTTAACCAGTTTGCGCATGCAAAGCTCTGATCGTTGACGCGCTCCAGACATCTGCGTCCTGAGCACCGCCAGGCAGTTGCCTGGCAGACCGAGAGGGCGGAGCCGCTACAGGGCATCCGCGGGTCTTTAAAAAGTCTTAAAAAGTCTTAAATTAGCTTTTCCAAATTTAAGGCCTTAAAAATCCATAAAAATGACAAATAATCCTTAAATACAGTTTCTAAAGGTCTTAAATTACCAACGGCCCAATAAACAAGATTCTTTTATTTCTATTAAATTTTCGTGAATTTCTAGTTCCGCATTTTTTTGTGTACGATGTCGGAACCATACACATTGAGCTAGTTGTGAAAGGGGGTTATTTTTAGATGAGCACATTAGCTGGTTAAGCTAGTGGGAGCTTGCACCATGGGGAAGTGCAAGTTTAATGGTAACGGGATGGCTAATCCCACGTTCGCGACGTGGTTAGCACCGGTTCCAGGTAACAGCTGGAAATTATAGCTCAAATTTCATTTGGAAAAATTGCTTAAATTTGGTCAACGTGGCCTTAAAAAGGTCTTAAAAAGTCTTAAATTTGGCTCTCTTAAACCTGCAGATCACACACAAGGCTCACAACAGCACTGTGACATCATAATTTACCAGCTAATGTCATAGGGTACCTCTTAGCCAATAGCGGCGGCAGATTTAAATTCAAATGTAGTGCCGAGTTTTTACCTGAAGAGGGCGCAACATTGACAGTTTTAGGCAGAATGTTAAAATTTTAACAAAGATGCACTAAAGTGCTAAACTATTGACTACACATGTCTGTAGCACGATTAGACATGCATTTATATAGATTATCAGCAAAGAAAAGTTAATTTGGGGGTGACATTTCTTATGACTTTTAAAATGAAGACTAGCCCCAAAATGAACAAAACATACAAAGAGCTGACTAGATATTCTGGCTAGATTATTTTCCTCAAAGCTTTAAATCAGCGGTACTCAATCTGCCAGGCACTCGAACCATTTAATTTGAGTACCCCCGCTTTAAATTAACAATCACCACCTGGTGGTGAGGAAGAAAAGAACAAACTCTTGAAATTAGCTTCATCAGACAGGGCAATGAGGAACGTTATGCTGGGGGTGGTTGGAAAAAAGTCCAACTCCTTCTTATTAAGAGGTACTCGGGCATCAGATCAGGAAGCCTCCTGGTCACCTCTCTGGAGGTCTTTTGGGCACCAGAAGACTGCAGAGCAATTGGGGAATAGGTGTTTGTATTTCTCTCCTGAACTTGTTTGCCCCACAACCCAACCTTAGATAAGCAGGATGCAAAATAGACATTTTTATGTTGTTACTCTGTGAGGCCGAAATAATTTATTTACTAACTAAAAGCATGATTCATTTGTGGCCCAATAAAACTGTCAGTGTTTGAGTTCCCATGTTACAGTATGTCGGAGAAAGAAACACAGCAAGATTTCAAGTAGAAATAA
This sequence comes from Nothobranchius furzeri, assembly GCF_043380555.1. Classification (NCBI taxonomy): domain Eukaryota; kingdom Metazoa; phylum Chordata; class Actinopteri; order Cyprinodontiformes; family Nothobranchiidae; genus Nothobranchius; species Nothobranchius furzeri. The sequence goes on along the minus strand of NC_091741.1, from coordinate 58,101,087 downwards.
CTTTCGCAGCTAACTTTAAAGGGAAAACATATCCGTGTTGCGTTTCCAAAATGTAGTTCATCAGCAGACTCCCAGGCTATTGATTTGTCAGTTTGATTTGGCTTTTCCTCTCACCTGCTGAGTAGTTTTAGTAGATAAACTATTAGTGAGATTAGGAGATTGGGGCAGCAGTAGCTCAACAGGTTGAGTGGGTTGTCCAGTAATCGGAAGGTTGCAGGTTTGATCCCGGCTCCGGACAGAGAATGCTGCTGTTGTGTCCTTGGGCAAGACACTTAACTCACCTTGCCTGCTGGTGGTGATCGGAGAGACCGGTGGCGCCTGTGCTCGGCAGCCTCGCCTCTGTCAGTGCACCCCAGGGCAGCTGTGGCTACATCGTAGCTCATCACCATCAGTGTGTGAATGTGTGTGTGAATGGATGAATGATACATTGTAGTGTAAAGCGCCTTGGAGTCCTTACTCTGAGAGGCGCTATACAAGTGTGTTATCATTTATCATAACCACTGTTTTCACTATTTTCAAAATGAAAACTCAAAATGTCATGAACAATTAACCGTTGGTTAATTAGTTGCGTGTTTTTGCCTTGCATAGGATTCTTTACAGTTGTGATCCTGTATTGTTTGGTCTTTATTGTTGTGATTCCGATGGTTTATAACTAATGTGTTGAAACTGCATTCAAGGATTGTTAGTTAGTTAGTAGCAAGCTGCTTGGCAGCTGTCTTAGTCATTTTTGTTAGTGAGTATATTTTCATTTTTTTGCTAATGGTGTGAATGGGGCAGATTACATGTAAGATTTTGCATGCATGGTGGCGCAGTGGTTAGCACTGTTGCCTCGCAGCACGAAGGTTGCAGGTTCCAAACTCGGCTCGGCTGCGGCCTTTCTGCGTGGAGTTGCGTGTTCTCCCCATGCATGCGTGGATTTCCTCCGGGTACTCCGGTTTTCCCCCACACAACATGCCCTGTTATAAATTGTAAGTGGCTTTGGATAAAAGCGTCTGCTAAATAAATAAACATAAACATAAGATTTTCTTCTATCTGCTCCTTTTCATTTAAGTATTGTAAGTTGTATTTGTTTTTATTATTTTGGAAAGTTACAATGTTTTTAAATGAAATAAAAGTCATAAAAATAATTACTTCTGTGTTTATCAGACCCCTTTTGTTAGCTAATCGTGTTTTTGCTGGAACATCCTCACACACCTCTGCTTCTTTACTCTGGCCCTTTACAGAGAAACTCCTGGTTCAGCTCTCCAAACAGGAAGCTATGTTTGAATTACGCCGTTTTCTCCTTGCATATGTTTTTCAATCAATAATTGGCGCCTGGGTCTGTGTCTGTGCCAGCGTCAGCCTTTGTGTCCACTTGGTTTTGATGTTCTGTATGGGAATGTTGCTCCATGGGAGCCTTTGATTGTTCTTTTGTTGTGGGCAGACAATGAGTCCCCATGCAGCAAAGGGCTGACACTGTCACATGCAATATGCATGAAACTGTCGGATATTAGAGGAGGAAGTGAACAGTGCATTTAGAATACCAATGCTCAGAGAGAGTTGGCTGCATGGGAGAGTCTTAATAGACCACCCGAGGCTGTTGGTTGTGTTTCTTAAGCGCCAGTTGATTGGACAAAATAATTATTAGATCCAGCTAATAGACCTGTACCAGGGCTGTGGGCCTTTCAGATAATGATACACCTACAGTATTTGCAACGGTGTAACACTGTGGCTAAGTGTTCATAATGAGGCTCCCATTGAAAACTCACTCATCTAAAGGCAGGTGGATAAATAACCTACACATTTTGATGAACTTGTCTACACTTTTGGGCGTGGTTGTCGTGTTTTTCTCTTCTCAAATTGGGTTAATTACAGTGCTTAATTTGTAAATCAAACGTTCCTGGAACGCAAATACTGACGTCAAACCAAAGTTCACTGAAGGCAAAAAAGATGCCGGAACGGGACAAGTAATTACAATTATTTTCTAAGTTAACACACATCTCTTCAGTGGCAGACTGGTAATCGAGAGAAACAAGAGATTTCCCGGTGGCCTGGCCGTTTAACTGGCCCGCTCAGTGATTGCCGGTCATGACGTGCGTAATATCTAAATGTTAAATCCGTCATGCAGCTCATCAGGGCATCTGCTGTCCTGATGCTCGCACAAACTGGGCACAAAGACACCCCCTCCTCTCACTTTGTCGGGGTCTGGCAAAGCGCTGCAGACACCCACCACCCCAGAGCGGCTACAGCACCACCGCACCTTTGGCCCCAGAGGCAAAATGGACCTAGATGGACCAGGAAAGGTGGAGCAGAAAAGGAGGGATTGAAAAAGAAGAAAGCTCTGGCCACAGATGCATGTCCATGGCAGGCTGGCCTGCATGTGGTCATTAGTCGAAATCTCAGAGATTTTTGAAAAGATATGTGTGCTCTCTAACACCAGTCGTCCACAGTCTGGCACGAGCTTCGTGAAGAGCCGCATTTTGCGCAAAAGGCGCATCACTGACGTGAGGCGCGCCACGCGTCGCCATCAGCTCAGGCAGAGGAAAGAAAGTAAAACTGTTTCCCCACACCGTACACATTCCCGCAATCACTGACAGCAGCATCAGCTGACCAACCAGTGGTTAAACGCTCTTAACAGGCAGGTACATCTATGGAGGAGAGACTGTTTCTAAACGGGAATATGGATCGTGAGCAAACACAAGACATACAGGTGCTGGCCAGTAAATTAGAATATCATCAAAAGGTTGAAAATATTTCAGTAATTCCATTCAAAACGTGAAACTTGTACATTATATTCATGCAATTGTAACCGGATTACAGGATACAATAAGATAATTAAAAGAAAAAATAAACAAATGGGCCAATAATTAGGTTCGGGGAGAATTGGAGGTTGTTTAAGAATGACTGGAGTCACGGGTATAGCATGAAACGGTTTATATACTAAATTTTAATAATAATGGGAAATATAACACATAAAGATAACACACAAAAACAGATGAAAACAATCGACAATAGTAAAATGGTCGGTATGAGATTTGATCATATGAGTCACAAGTCAGCCGGCGTCAAGTCAAATCCCCACGCTTGGGGTGAAAGTCAGAGTCCGGTGGTGCGATTTTTTCCTACCACACCGTTGAGATTGTTCACAGAAGAGAGCAGTCTGCTCTTCAGTTACTTGAGATGTCCTGGTTCGTTCAGTGGTTAAGGCTCGCCATCTCCCTCGTCAGGAAGAAATCCAGTTCTCGTTCCAAGTGAGTGATCATAGGAGTCGGGATCAAACCCAAGGAAAAAAAAAAAAAACCCAGCCTGTAAACAACAGGACTGTTAGCGAGTTGGCATCGACCCTTCTCGTCACATCACAGCATAAAGTCTTACAGACTTAAACAAATGCTTCACTCTATTGGCATAGCCAATCATGTTTGGGTTCACAGTTCAACTAACATAACATCAATTTGATTGTCTATTAAAATAATTCTCAGTAGCTCTGGAAATATAATTACATATGACAACAATTGTTCAGCTCAATAGGCTCAGTTAGATTCTATTACTCTACACTATTCAACAAGAAATACATTCATGACAACAAGGATACATTTAGTTGTGTTTCTATACAGCATTGTGACACCTTGTATATCTGTAACACAATAAATAAATAAATAAATAAATAAATAAATAAAATGTTCTATAACAAAATTCAACAAAATATAAATTCTGGTCCTTTGGTCCACCTTTGTAAAATAATTCCTCCCTAATCAGTTAGCTTTTATTTATTTTTATTTATCTATTTTTTTATTATTAAATGTTTGGTTAAGGGACGCATTGCTAATTCTATGGCGTTAGCTATAACGCCCCTGAGGACCTTGTACATCTAGGCCGTACCACCATTAACTGGCGGTTTGAGCCGTTAACTCCTGGGAATCCCATATGCCCTACCGCCGTTAACTGGCGGTTTGAGCCGTTAACTCCTATATGCCCTACCACCGTTAACTGGTAGTTTGAGATGTTAACTCCTGGGATCTAACGTCTAGCAGCCCACTGCTGTCACCTCGGTTGCTGTAATTAGCTTTTTGAATTTAATAATTTACTGAATTTAATCTCATTCACTCACCAACGCGCTCCAACGGTTCCCTCCTACAGAGGATTGGTTCACTCTGTCGTCTCCACACAAATCTATAAGAATGGAATTAATTTGATAAGCTATTTAAGTTTCCCTTTTTTTTTAAGTTGCATCGTTAGCTTTTTCTCTTCTTTTTTCTTTACTCACCGCGTTGGTTCCAAGTTCCTAGCTCTTATTAGAAGGAGTCAAGTCCGCCTCTCCCTCTATCTATGCGGCACCCAAATCAGGGTTCTTCACGGCCTCGACCGTTGTTTTTTTTTCTCTCTCTCTCTCTAACCGCTCAGTCTTTGCTTTCTGTATCTGCGTGCTGCACAGCCGTTTGTCTCTCCTCTCGCTCAGCTGCGTCGCACGGTTTTATTTCGCGGAGGCGGGACTTATTTCTCTCAGCCAATGAAATTTCAGATTCCCACCTGGACCAATAGTATACAGCTTTCCTCTTCTGTTTCTGTTAGGGATGTTCAAGATTCTTGTTTTAACCGATGTTTAATATTAAACTCGTTATTTTAGTTATTCACCCTTCCAATAATTCATTATGAAATTATCTATTAGTTAATTAGATATCTATTAATTAGTATTGTTAATTTCCTTAATTTATATTTTATATTTTATCTAAATTGAGGATGGATCATATTAGTAAGCCAATTAGTTAATACCTCATTAAGGTTCTAGCTTCTGGGTTACATCCTCCCCCATTAAATATCATGCACGTCCCTGTGCATTGTTTCTACGGGGTACACAACTTCTTGAGTAAGAGAGTCAATAAAAGCTTTACTAAGTCCTTGGAAAAGGGACCTAACTACGGTCACTAGTGGATTGCCCAATTGAGAGTAAGTTAGTCTTTGAGGAGGCTGACTACTTCGTTCAGATCTCCTGACATACATCTCTGGTTGCACAGTATCATGCTCATCCGTTTCGGTTTGATTCTCAACTGAGACAGGACGAAGTGAGCTCTCTGTTTCCGACAGAGCTGATGAGCTATTCTCTAAGACTTTGGTCTTTTCAGATGTATGTGTCTGATCGTGTATGATGGGTTCAAAACTTACATCACGTTGCTGCGACTTTAGGACACCATCCAATTGAGGTAGGTTTGTGTTAGTTTCATCCCCCGTTTCTACGTCAGGTAAGTATACTTCGTTTTTTTTCGTTTTTTCAGGTAAGTATGTTGCTGCTTCTTTCACTCTTTCAGGTAAGAATGTCGCAGTTTCACTCATTCTGTCAGGTAAGAATGTTTCGGTGTTGATGCCTTTGTCAAGTAAGGACAATTCAGCATTTTCATTACCAGCTAAGGTTGGTTCCTTGCGATCCCCTGTGTGTAAGGATAGTGTGTTTTGTTGTTGAATATTATTTACCGGTCCTGAATCTGCTATGAGTTCCCTATTTGGCAAGGTGACCGCTATTTGATAGGATGGTCGGTTTAGCACTTGTGGAAGATCAGAGTAATAAAACTCATCTACCTCTTCGTCAAGTGGCTCATCTGGGTCAGGTTCTAAGGCTGAACTCTGTCTTGTATGAGGTCTGTTAGGTTTCGTAACGCGTTCTGTTTCATTTTCTAATGAAGAGAGAAAACCACAAGGCAGTAAAAGATCTCTGTGGAGTGTTCTGTTGGGTCCTTCTCCGTTCTCTGGTTTTACAGTGTATACTGGCAAGTTTTCCATCTGTTTGAGAACTATATACACTGTTTGCTCCCATTTGTCTGCTAATTTATGCTTTTCTCTTAAGCGAAGATTTCGGACTAAAACACGATCTCCCACACCTAGTGTGGACTCACGAATGTTTCTGTCGAACCGTTCTTTGTTCTTCCTCGCTGTTTTTTGAGAGTTTTTTATGACAATGTCATAACTCTGTTCCAGATGACTCTTCAGTTCTTTAACATACTGAGAATGAGTTATAGAGGGCTTGTTCAAATGCGGTAACCCAAAGGCAATATCTATAGGCAACCGAGGCTGCCTACCGAACATTAGCTCGTAGGGAGAGTATCCCGTCACGTCATTTTTTGTACAATTGTACGAGTGAGTAAGTGGTTTTACAAAATCGCGCCAGTGATGTTTCTCAGTGGCTTGTAAAGTTCCCAACATGCTGAGTAATGTACGATTGTACCGTTCAACGGGGTTGCCACGAGGGTGATAAGGGCTCGTTCTGACTTTACGGATACCAAGTAAAGAACAAAGTTCCTTGATTGTACGTGATTCGAAATCCCGTCCCTGATCACTATGAAGACGCTCAGGAAACCCGTAGTGGACTAAAAAATGTTCCCACAGGTTCTTCGCGACGGTGGTGGCTTTCTGATCTTTGGTTGGGATGGACACTGCATACTTTGTAAAATGGTCTGTAATCACTAAGACATCTTTAGTGTTCTTACTGTCTGGTTCTATGGAGAGAAAATCCATGCAAACTAACTCCATAGGTCTGGTGGTGGTAATACTCACCATTGGAGCAGCTTTGTCAGGGAGGGCCTTCCGACGGATACATCTTTCGCAAGTTTTAACTTTGATTTCGATATCACTAGCCATTCTTGGCCAGTAAAAACGGGACCGAATGAGATCTGTCGTACGTTCAACCCCAAGATGCCCCATATCATCATGTAGGCTTTGCATGACTGTTGAACGTAATGAATCAGGCAAGACTAACTGCAATGATGTCTCTGGTCCTAATTGGCGTCTCCGGTACAGTAAATCATTTTGAAACTCAAACCGTTTCCACTCTCTCAAAAGGTTAAGAACCACCGGGGGTTCTGCAATAGTATCAGTTGGCGGTTTATTGTCAGTCATAAGCAGCTGAATGACTCGGCCAATGGTTGGATCTTTCCTCTGCAAGGAGACAAGGTCAGCATGGTTATACTTGGGCACAGCAAAGAAACTGTCACTATTGTCTTCCAACTGGAATAGGTCTGGAATGGCCGCTGCAGACATGGCAAGTGACTGAACTAAACCACAAGGAGAATCAGTCTCATCCAAGACCATGTGCTTTTGGCATGTTGCCTTCACTGCTTCGGCTTGAAGTTGAAGCTCGACTTCTTTGACAGAGGATAAAAGATGAGATCGGAACTCATCTAGTCGTTGGCATTCCTCAGTGAATTTTGAGTTGTCTTCAGGTTTATCATGCAGCCTCCTAGACAGGCCATCCGCGTCAACGTTCTGTGTACCTGCACGGTATCTGATGTCAAAATTATAGGTGGACAACGCAGCTAGCCAACGATAGCTCGTTGCATCGAGTTTTGCCGTTGTTAAGAGGTAAGTTAACGGATTATTATCAGTAATGACAGTGAATGTGTTCCCATACAAATAGTCATGAAACTTATCTGTTATGGCCCACTTTAAGGCTAGAAACTCCAACTTGTGCGCAGGGTACCTAGTTTCACTAGAGCTTAAACCGCGACTTGCATAAGCGATTACCTGTGTGACACCGTTTTGCACTTGGTATAGCGCTGCACCGAGTCCGGTCGTACTAGCATCTGTGTGTACTAGATATGGGAGTTTTGCGTCAGCGTAGCCAAGAACTGGCGAAGTGGTAAGTTTTTCAATAATAGTTTGAAAGGACTTCTCACAGTCTTGGCTCCAACGATTCCCAAAGGGTTCTTTGGGGTTCAAGTACTTTGATCTACATGGTGGTGTTTTAAAGTTTTTCCGTTTGGGTGGATAACCAGCCGTGAGAGATGTTAGTGGCTTGACAATATTTGAGTAATCTTTAACGAAGCGTCGGTAATAACCGGTAAATCCTAAGAAAGATTGGAGTTCCTTCAAAGTCTGAGGCTTCGGCCATGTTTTGAGTGCTTCCACCTTATCTGGATCGGTTTTTATGCCATCTCGAGATACTATATGTCCAAGATAACGCACAGATGTCTGGAAAAAACGACACTTATCTGGTGATAGCTTGAGTCCGTATTCTCTAAGCCGTTCAAGAACGTGAGAAAGTCTGGTTTCGTGTTCTTCCAAGGAGTTGGAAAAGACGATCAAGTCGTCTAGGAAAACTAACACTTCCTTCAGATTAATGTCCTTCATACACTTTTCCATAACCCGTTGGAAAGTGCTTGGAGCATTTGTTATTCCTTGTGGCATACGGTTAAATTCATAAAACCCAAACAGGCAAACAAAAGCAGTTTTAGGTTTATCCTTTTCACACATCTCTATTTGATAGTAACCTGACTTGAGGTCCATCACAGAAAACCACTGTGATCCAGCGAGAGCAGAAAAGGACTCCTCCAAGTTAGGCAGGGCATATGCGTCGCGAATGGTTTGCAGATTAAGCTTTCTATAGTCTATACATAGACGTACCTCACCATTCTTTTTCCGAACTACCACTATTGGTGAGGCAAATGGAGACTCCGACTCTCTTATTATACCGGTTTCCAAGAGGGCTTCCAAATGTTTTCTCACGGCTTCATAATCATGTGGATGGATCGGCCGAGATTTCTGTTTGAATGGGGTCTCGTCTTTTAAGTTGATCTGATGTCTTATCTGTTGTGTATGACCAAAATCAAGATCGTGGTGCGAAAACACATCGGAGTAAGTGTTAAGTTTGTTGGTGATCCTCCCTTTCCATTCTTCGGACAAGGGCGAAGTACCGAAGTCAAAACTGAGAGGAGGGTTTGAAGGTGAAGTCTGTTGCTGCGAACTACACGCCGCAAGTACTTTCTGATCACTTTTGTCAGGTTCTGGATATGGCATAACACGATCGGCTTTAACTAACTCAGCGATCACACAGTTAGTGGGTAATGTGATGTCATGGTTAGTTTCGTTTCTTAGTACAACAGGTACTTTGTATGGACCATGTGAAGGTAAGGAAATGAGGCAACAGTCTACAATTATACCCCCTGGTAGAGAACCATTGGTGGGTTGTTCAATGAGTGCATAAGGCTCATGCTTGTTTTGGCTGGGTTGCATAAACCCTTCTAGTAACAGTTTTTTATTTGCAGGGAGAACTTCTTGGGTTCTCCCTCGAAGCTTCACCACACCAACTCGTCCATCTTTGCTTTGTTTTTTTCTGACTGCTAAGGCTTTTAGCACGTGTTGGTACCCATAAGAGAGTGCCTTGGAATCAGGTAAGTTATTGGCAGACAATTGCTCATACAAAGGATCGAGTGTGTTTGTGCCAATGAGTAGTGGTGTATCAGAGTTTGAGCTTATATCCGGAACCACTAACGCAAGGGTAGGTAACTCAAGTCCAGACTGATCGAGCTCTTTTGGAAATGTGACACTTATCTCTATGTATCCTAAATAAGGAACTGCTTGACCGTTTGCGCCCTCGACTTCTAACAGATTACTGATGGGTTTAATTGAGAGGTCAGGTAAGTGTTCTTGGTAAAAAGAATTGGCAATGGTGGTTACCTGGGACCCTGAATCCAGTAAACAATTACATTCAACACTGTTAACTGAGACTGTAGCTGTGCATCGCCCACCCACTAATCTTTTGGGAAGTTTTGGCACTGAATGAGCATGAACTGGCTTGCAAAAAAGTCTCTCTGTCCTTTCCTTAGAGGGACTTGGTTCTACTTTAGCACCTATCTGTCCCACGATAGGAGCTTCTACCGGTTTAAAGGAGGAGACTGAGCAATTGGCTTTGACATCTCCCACTCGCGCTGCTTCTGTCTAAGAGCAAGTCTTTTAGTTGCAACTAGTGCTGGATTTGGCTCGTTGCTACAGCTAGAAGCTATGTGCCCATCTTCTCCGCACTTAAAACAGTATCCAGGCTTTGGTCTGGGCACCACTGCTGTTATCTGCTGAATCTGTTTGGGCTCATCTGGAATTTTAGTCCCCACACGGGGTTTTGACTCTTTTTGAGTTTTCTTTGCCTTTTTATCTGTGTTGTTAACCTTAAGCTGTGCAATTTGGCTCCTGAGCTCAGCGATTTGTTTGCGTAAGTCATCACAGTTATCATCTATTTCCAGTTCACAAGTGTTTTTACTCTGAGAGCATGTTGTTTGCACATTTGAATACACTCTAGTTCGTTGTGCCCCTAAGTGTTGTTTCATGCGTGCTGCTTTAGTAGCCTGTTTGTCTTCTTCAGTGCGCAGTTTGAGGAGAAGTGCTGTAAAATGAGGCGGGTTGTCTTTCTTTTGTTCGAGTTGCAGGTTTGAAATCAGCGAGCTGTCCCAACAGCCTCTGCAAAACTGCTTGAGCAGCTGCTGGTCGGCGTCACTGGAGGAAATTCCATTCCTCTGAATAACTAGGTTTAACAAGGTGTATAACCTCTGAAAGTAATCGGAAGGTTTTTCACCACTGTCCTGGTTTGTGTTTAAGAAGCGAGCAAAGAGCTCGTCGCCGTCTTCGACAGCTGCGTAAGCTGAATCGAGATGTTCAAGGTACGTTTCCGGGTCGGATTTTGGACTAAGAGCTTTAACGATGCTCGCTGCTGGGGCTGACAGACTCTCCACGATTCTTCGTACAATTTGGGACTTGGTGAGTGAAGGATCATTTATGCATAACACTACACTACTACGCCAAGTATCATAGTCAGTTTCAAAAGAAGGGTGTGGAACTCGCCCTGAGAACGGTTTTAGTCTGTATTGTGAAGTAGGCGGAGGGATAACCTCACTGCTTTTAACAATGTGTTCCACAATAACTCGCTGAACCTCAGGTGTGTTTAAAAGATTTGGTGGAATGCAAGGGTTTTGTTTTCCAGTCTCTGTAGGTGGACAATTGTCCTTTGAGTTGTTCATATAGTTAACTTCTGGTGTTAAAGGCAGGGAATATGTAACTTGGTCACTATGGAGCATTGGCTCTAGTTCAGTGACTGGTTCAGATGCATGGGTATCCCTTCCTAAAGATTCCCCAATTTTTGCCAGTTCCTCCATTAGAAGGTCTTTAAATGATTGATTGCTACGCGCAGCTATGTCCCTGAGCTCTGACAGATAGGCATCAGTGGCAGATGTGCTAGTTTCTAGACTGTACGCGCTGGCTAGGTCTTGAATATGGAAGAAAACATCTGGGTTCCTAGTACAAGGTTTGTCATAGGGTAAACATTGTTTCTTTAATTCCTTAACAGTGGCTTCATGTTGAAACTCCACAATAATCTGATCACAGTTTGGTAACTTAATGCGCCTGTTAACTGGTCCGAATCCTTCCATAAACCCAAAGACTTCGTTATCAAGGTCTGTATCAGTTAACCCACTGATTAAAACAGCATTTGAAACCTTGACCTTTTCTGTTTTTACAACTTCCATTTTAAAACACTCAAAAGTACCAATAATGCCAAAATGGCAAACCACTGTGACCTCCAGGCACTCTTATGATGTCAGTCAATGGTTAGCTAAGGTAACAACTCTACAATTCTCCTGGCTGGCTCGCCAAGTTTTATGTAACCGGATTACAGGATACAATAAGATAATTAAAAGAAAAAATAAACAAATGGGCCAATAATTAGGTTCGGGGAGAATTGGAGGTTGTTTAAGAATGACTGGAGTCACGGGTATAGCATGAAACGGTTTATATACTAAATTTTAATAATAATGGGAAATATAACACATAAAGATAACACACAAAAACAGATGAAAACAATCGACAATAGTAAAATGGTCGGTATGAGATTTGATCATATGAGTCACAAGTCAGCCGGCGTCAAGTCAAATCCCCACGCTTGGGGTGAAAGTCAGAGTCCGGTGGTGCGATTTTTTCCTACCACACCGTTGAGATTGTTCACAGAAGAGAGCAGTCTGCTCTTCAGTTACTTGAGATGTCCTGGTTCGTTCAGTGGTTAAGGCTCGCCATCTCCCTCGTCAGGAAGAAATCCAGTTCTCGTTCCAAGTGAGTGATCATAGGAGTCGGGATCAAACCCAAGGAAAAAAAAAAAAAACCCAGCCTGTAAACAACAGGACTGTTAGCGAGTTGGCATCGACCCTTCTCGTCACATCACAGCATAAAGTCTTACAGACTTAAACAAATGCTTCACTCTATTGGCATAGCCAATCATGTTTGGGTTCACAGTTCAACTAACATAACATCAATTTGATTGTCTATTAAAATAATTCTCAGTAGCTCTGGAAATATAATTACATATGACAACAATTGTTCAGCTCAATAGGCTCAGTTAGATTCTATTACTCTACACTATTCAACAAGAAATACATTCATGACAACAAGGATACATTTAGTTGTGTTTCTATACAGCATTGTGACACCTTGTATATCTGTAACACAATAAATAAATAAATAAATAAATAAATAAATAAAATGTTCTATAACAAAATTCAACAAAATATAAATTCTGGTCCTTTGGTCCACCTTTGTAAAATAATTCCTCCCTAATCAGTTAGCTTTTATTTATTTTTATTTATCTATTTTTTTATTATTAAATGTTTGGTTAAGGGACGCATTGCTAATTCTATGGCGTTAGCTATAACGCCCCTGAGGACCTTGTACATCTAGGCCGTACCACCATTAACTGGCGGTTTGAGCCGTTAACTCCTGGGAATCCCATATGCCCTACCGCCGTTAACTGGCGGTTTGAGCCGTTAACTCCTATATGCCCTACCACCGTTAACTGGTAGTTTGAGATGTTAACTCCTGGGATCTAACGTCTAGCAGCCCACTGCTGTCACCTCGGTTGCTGTAATTAGCTTTTTGAATTTAATAATTTACTGAATTTAATCTCATTCACTCACCAACGCGCTCCAACGGTTCCCTCCTACAGAGGATTGGTTCACTCTGTCGTCTCCACACAAATCTATAAGAATGGAATTAATTTGATAAGCTATTTAAGTTTCCCTTTTTTTTTAAGTTGCATCGTTAGCTTTTTCTCTTCTTTTTTCTTTACTCACCGCGTTGGTTCCAAGTTCCTAGCTCTTATTAGAAGGAGTCAAGTCCGCCTCTCCCTCTATCTATGCGGCACCCAAATCAGGGTTCTTCACGGCCTCGACCGTTGTTTTTTTTTCTCTCTCTCTCTCTAACCGCTCAGTCTTTGCTTTCTGTATCTGCGTGCTGCACAGCCGTTTGTCTCTCCTCTCGCTCAGCTGCGTCGCACGGTTTTATTTCGCGGAGGCGGGACTTATTTCTCTCAGCCAATGAAATTTCAGATTCCCACCTGGACCAATAGTATACAGCTTTCCTCTTCTGTTTCTGTTAGGGATGTTCAAGATTCTTGTTTTAACCGATGTTTAATATTAAACTCGTTATTTTAGTTATTCACCCTTCCAATAATTCATTATGAAATTATCTATTAGTTAATTAGATATCTATTAATTAGTATTGTTAATTTCCTTAATTTATATTTTATATTTTATCTAAATTGAGGATGGATCATATTAGTAAGCCAATTAGTTAATACCTCATTAAGGTTCTAGCTTCTGGGTTACACAATGCACACAGACCAATGTATTTCCGATGTTTATTACGTTTAATTTTGATATTTATAGGTGACAACCAATGAAAACATCAAATCTGGTATCTCAGAAAATTAGAATATTCTAAAGGCCAATGAAAAAATGTTTGTTTCTCTAATGTTGGCCAACTGAAAAGAATGAACATGAAAAGAATGTGCATGTATAGCACTCAATACTTAGTCGGGGCTCCTTTTGCCTCAATAACTGCAGTAATGCGGCGTGGCATGGACTCGATCAGTCTGTGGCACTGCTCAGGTGTTATGAGAGCCCAGGTTGCTCTGATAGTCGTCTTCAGCTCCTCTGCATTGTTGGGTCTAGCGTATTGCATCCTCCGCTTCACAATACCCCATAGATTTTCTATGGGGTTAAGGTCAGGCGAGTTTGCTGGCCAATCAAGGACAGGGATACCATGGTCCTTGAACCAGGTGCTGGTGGTTTTGGCACTGTGTGCAGGTGCCAAGTCCTGTTGAAAGGTGAAGTCTGCATCCCCATAAAGTTGGTCAGCAGCAGGAAGCATGAAGTGCTCTAAAACTTCCTGGTAGACGGCTGCATTGACCCTGGACCTCAGGAAACAGAGTGGGCCAACACCGGCAGATGACATGGCACCCCACACCATCACTGACGGTGGAAACTTTACACTGGACCTCATGCAACGTGGATTCTGTGCTTCTCCGCTCTTCCTCCAGACTCTGGGTCCTTGATTTCCAAAGGAAATGCAGAACTTGCTTTCATCAGAAAACATAACTTTGGACCACTCAGCATCAGTCCAGTCCTTTTTGTCCTTGGCCCAGGCGAGACGCTTCTTGCGCTGTTTCATGTTCAAGAGTGGCTTGACACACGGAATGCGACACCTGAATCCCATGTCTTTCATGAGTCTCCTCGTGGTGGTTCTTGAAGCGCTGACTCCAGCTGCAGTCCACTCTTTGTGGATCTCCCCCACATTTTTGAATGGGTTTGTCGTCACAATTCTCTGCAGGGTGCGGTTATCCCTAGAGCTTGTACACTTTTTTCTACCACATTTTTTCCGTCCCTTCGCCTGTCTGTTAATGTGCTTGGACACAGAGCTCTGCGAACAGCCAGCTTCTTTAGCAATCACCTTTTGTGTCTTGCCCTCCTTGTGCAAGGTGTCAATGATTGTCTTTTGGACAGCTGTTAAGTCAGAAGTCTTCCCCATGATTGTGGTGCCTTCAAAACAAGACTGAGGGACCTTTTAAAGGCCTTTGCAGGTGTTTTGAGTAAATCAGCTGATTAGAGTGGCAGCAGGTGTCTTCTATATTCAGCCTTTTCAGAATATTCTAATTTTTTGAGATACCAAATTTGGAGTTTTCATTAGTTGTCACTTATGAATATCAAATTTAAATGTAATGAACATTGGAAATACATTGGTCTGTGTGCATTGCATGAATATAATGTACAAGTTTCACGTTTTGAATGGAATTACTGAAATATTTTCAACCTTTTGATGATATTCTAATTTACTGGCCAGCACCTGTAAAAGGAGTGTGTTTCACTTGAACTTTTGTGGCTATAAACATCCGGTTGCTGCTGATCATGAGACAGATGAGATGATAATTCTGACCTGGACTGATCTGGATTAGATTTCACATCAGCCCTGATGATCATTTATGACATTTCTTGTTAAATGCATAAACCTTCACCTCTGGCTTATTTTGTCTTTGGTCCATAGCCTTTAAACCCCTAGTATTATTATTGGTGCTTATATGAATATTATGAGGAAAACATCCATATATACTGGTCTGTCAGTATATAGTCATTTAGCAATGGTGAAACCCTCCCAACACCCCCCCCCCCCCTCCTCCTACACACACACACACACACACACACACACACACACACACACACACAATGTCGATGACGCACACACTCACTTTTTTGTCTCTGCTTGTGGTGTGATTCTCTTGACCCAGACATGTAGTCTGGTACCTATTAGTCTCAAGTTCAGGTAGATGATGGTGTCTGGCCTATTTCATCTCATGTGCAGGAGGCACGTTTAACAGAATAAAATAGAATTTCAGGTTATGCAACATAAGCACAGATTATAGCAGCAGAACACAAATATTTATATTTTAGAGGAAAGAATCAGGGCACATGTGAAGTTTTAATTTAGTTGTTTTACACTTTTACATCAGTAGGCGCCCAACCTGACCCACTTTTAGTGTTTAGCGTGAATTGGGCGGTGGCCAGGGATGGTTTCAAAGTTCCCGGCCTGAATTAATGTCCCAGCCCTCCCAGAATGTTACTGTGGCCGTGCTCAAGACACATCTGTCTGGAGTGCATCAACGATTAGAGCTCCGCGCCTCTCAGCTCTAAATAATCCCTGGAGAGTCCACATAGATAATGTATTATAAGTAGAACCCGGATCGTTTCGGGCTCCCCCTGGGTGCGTTGAGGGCTTCCAGTTTGTTGAGTGAGTTGCCGGATCCTAGCAGACAGTTCAGTTGCCGGAACGGTCCTTTCAAAATAAGATAGTTCCCGGATCTTGTTCCGGCAAGATCAGGCTCAAATAAAGCCTTGGTTAATTATTTGTAAAACACCTGATCCAACACCCATTAACCTAGTTATTTTCTTTTCAAAACTCTGTAGCGTATTACTACATACTAGAATCACACTGTTTGCTATCAGTTGTCAGATCCTGAGAATGATCAAGCAAATTAGCATATGAAACTCATATCATGTATAAATATCCCGGATACTTATATAATCGATAGAAGTTCATACACCAACCTACTTGGTCTATATTTAACCCAGAGATTAATGTTTAATTTAAGATAATTTAATTTAATAGCAAAAGATTATTTTTTTGAATCAGAAGTTAGGAATCTTTGCTTTTTCAATAACCAGAAATACACACCATTCTGTTTCATTTCAGAGATGAGGCAGAGTTTAAAAGTTCAGAATTATTACTAACAATTTTAAACTTGACAATTTTAAACGACAATTCAATAATGACAATTTAAATGACAATTAAAAATGACAATTCATGGATGACAATTTACCAGCTTTGATATTAAACTTGGTATCAAAAGCTTTACCTGTGTCTGGATGGAAAGCTCAAAGGAAATGAGAGTTTGGATGCGAGAATGGATTCTCAGAAGGTTTCTGTCAGAGAGAGGAACTCGTTCTGGGTGAATGCTTGTTTTGCAGCTAACTCGGTTGTTACTTAGAGAAACAGCATCAGACATCATCTGTCGAAAGTGTCTACCTCACCCAGTTTCAGGAGACCCCCTTCTGGATCCGAGATGTCAGATGGAGATGATTTCCTCCAGTCACGGGGCTGGTAGAAGGACCTCAATGCGACCAAATCAGTCCTGGGATGTCTCCGTGGGTCACATGACTGATGAAACTATTTGCGTCTCAAAATCAATAACTCTGAAGGAATTTTACGTCAGCTGGCTACAGGTGCGTTTATTCGACGCCATTCTATCGGCGTGACAGAACAGCAGGTGAAGGTTCAGGGCGGCCGTCCCTTATCCTCAGTGATGGTGGTTGGTTCACAAACTGAAGTTACAGCTGCGGAATATTTAGTTTTAACAAACCCTCAGAACACGCCCTCTCAGAGCAAGAAAGCTTTGGTCATGAGTCAAAGACATGATGGCAGTTTACTTTTACCCTGGATACCCTCTGCGTTGGATGGATAAAATGGAGGATGTCCTTCTGGTTTACTGAACACACATAACCGACTATCACAATAATCATTATTATACCCAAAGCATACTAATTCATTTCAGTAATTAAAATACATTTATACTGAACCAAGTGATTATTTATGATGATTAGAATAACAGTAATAAATTCAAAGAGTTTATTAAAATTATTATTTAAAATTATTATTGTGATCTTGAATTGTCCTTCATTCTGGGACGGAACAGCAGCAGATAAAGATGATATTCAGGAGACATCACGGCTCCTCGCTTGTTTAATCTGTGGGGCAAAGTTACAGTCAACCCAGCTTGACCCAGCTGGGAAAATGTGACCTTTGTCACAAATTAGAGGCCCTTTGTGACGCTACAACTCCTTCGTGGAATTTTTCTGTGTGCATCTGCTTTGTCTTCTCAGTCCCCAGTGAGTCGTGGAGGATGGCTGCTTATACTGAGCCAGGATCCTCTGGTGGTTTCTTCCTGTTAAAAGGGTGTTTTCCTCTCCACTGTCGCTGCATGCTTGCTTAGTATGAGGATTGCTGTAAAGACTCTGACACTAGTCAGTGACTCAATGCAATTTGCTGGGTTCCTTATATAGGAAACTTTTATGAACTGAACACATAGCATTGATAAGTAGGTTCAATTGGATTGTTATACTTTGTGAAGTGCCTTGATACGACTGTTTTTGTGATTTGGAGCTATAACGTCCAAAAGGGTCAATTTTCACCATCTACATTGACTAGGGATGAGCGAGTACACCACTATCTGTATCTGTTCAACCATCTAAATTATCTGTATCTGTACCCGGAGTGGGCGTGGCCTAACCCGGAAGTTGGGTGTAGTTTAACCGGAAGTGGGTGTGGTTTACATCAATACGTTATTTTAGGTCTGATCAGAAGTTGCTATGTGTATTGTTTATTTGAAAGCTATTTACAGAGCAGCCTCAGAGTTGAGATTAAATGTTTTTGATCACAATAGTAAAGGAACTATTACAGAACAAGTTTTTCAAGAAAATCAGAACATTATATTAATATTTAAGTGCATGAATTAAGAGTGAGAGAGAAGAAAGGATCTTTTCTATAGCGCCTCTCAAGATAAAAATCACGGGGCGCTTCACAAAAACAAAACATGTAAAATAGAAAAAAGAATTAAAAAAATGATTAAAATATATTTAAAATGAGCAAAAAAATGGACAATTGCGATAAAAAAATGTAAAGAAAGAGAGAGTGAATAGGAAAGAAGGAGTGGATCCTGAGGAAGAGAAAGAGGAAAAAAACCCGACCGGAGCGGAAGCAGTGACTGACGAGCCATTTTCAGCTCTGTCTTGTCAAATGTACCACGTACGTTACGAAAAAAGTTACTTTAAATCACTTTAAAGTAACTTTAAAAAGAGGCAAACTGAAGAAAACATAGGGAGTGCTGAAGAAACGTGAGCAACAGTGAAGCAAGCACAGAGAGATCCGTTATTGTCTGTGTGTGTGCGTGGATGGACCGGACGCGGACTGAAGGTTGGTTTATGCTTGATGCATCCGCGAGGTTCGCACGGCTCCGCGTGGCGAAATTGCGTCATTTTAATAACCACACCCCTCCACCGCGCCTCCGTACGGCCCAAAATATCCGTACCGTGCACCTAGGAAATTTTCTAACCACGCGGCCGGTCGGACGCAGAAAAACATGGAGGACCGGCAAGAAGTAGTATGGCAGAGGTTCGTAAATACAGACATTTGTATGATTCAGCTCTCAAAGATCAACGTGATCAACATGTTAATAATTCTTGGAGAGAAAAAGCTCGCACTGTCGGAAAAGACGAAGATGCTGTTAAAAAATGTTGGAATGCCATGTTGTAAACAACAGTAATTTTTACTTCTACTATGGTGTAGTGTTGGATGCATGCTGTAGAGCTCCATGCTGCCCCGTTCAGTTTGGGAGAATATTGGCTCACCGCAGAGACGAGCCACATGAACCATAAACGCTGTGAGTTGTGAAGCGCATTCCAGCCGCGAGCCGCATCACCAAGCGGAAAGTGAATGCGTCAAGCATAAACCAAGCTTGAGCCGTGAGCTCCCAGCTGCAGTTTTGTGTGTACGGAGGGGCGGGCGCTCTATTTGACTGGCCAATCACAGAGCGTGAAGACAGTCAGTTACCCAATGAGGATTTTATTTCAGCACGATTACAGATATTTACGAGTTTTACTCGTTTCATGCTCGTACTTGTCAAACATGCTTTATCCGTACCGGATACTCGTTTCAGACGAGTATGCGGCTCATCCCTACAACATGGTGACCTTTCATCTACAGCATAAATCCACTTTCTATTTGGCCTTTTAAATCCAGAAGATTCTGTTCAATGCATGTTTAAATTTTTTTTTTACTGTCATTCCTTTGCTGTTGTGTTCACCGCAGGTGGTCACCAATTAGGTTTACTGCTTTGTCTATTGCTGGTCCACCTCCACAACAAATCAAACTAGAGTCACCCTCCAGGCAGGTGCAGAGGTCAACAAATGCAGGACATTGAGTTGTATATGAGAGACGACGGTGCCTCGAGCTATTTGAAATTGTAAAGCAATACTTGTGAGATGAAAATTTTCACATAACAGGGTTAGATAGAACTTATTGATTGCTGAAGGCAAAATGCAGTGTTTCATCACCAGATGATGAAGACTTTAGACAGCAACAAAGGCAAAGTTATTACATATTTAAACAAAAATTTCTTTTTAAATTGTTTACAGTCCATCTGCTGATGACAGCCTTATAAAGGCAATAGAATAAGCATGTTTTTACTTATTTTTTAACTTTGGTAACCACTTTTCCTAAATAAATAACTAATATTATTACTTACGTACCACTGATATATATATATATATATATATATATATATATATATATATATATATATATATATATAAACATATAAATTTTTTAAGTTGATTTATTCTTAGTTTAACCAGAAAGGTTCCATTGAGATTAAAAACCTAATTTTAAAGGGAGCCCTGGCAAAGAGGCAACAAAAGTTAGTAACAAAAAATTTCTGTTACACAGACATGTTATGTACAAAATTAAAGAAAGCAGTTACAACACAGGGGATGCATCCCAATGGCTCTCAGTCTGGTTTTAAATGTATTCCCGGAGATGAGCTTGGTTAATTTCCAGTTTTCCTGAAGCCTGTTCCCTGCAGAGGTTTTACATATAGAGGTGTAGTGTAGAGTTCAGTGAAAGTTCTGCTGAGTTCTAAGATGAATACTGCATGTATGCATAACAGTAAAAATTAGGGATGTTCCAATCACGTTGTTTAGCTCCCGATCTGATTCCGAGTAATTTGATTTAAAGAATCTGCCGATACTGAGTCCCTTTAGAAATGCATAAAGAAAAAGCAGAACACACATAAATTTTTCTTTTTATTGTAATCGCAATTAACATAATTTTCACCCCTAATTTTTATATTATAAAATGGCAGCATGAGCTTCAATAGTAAAATCTAGGAGATTGGAGTTGTGTTACGATAACAGATCAGATTATTTTGACAAACTAACAAACTCTTCATTGAAGTGATTTGCTTTCTACATAACCTTGATACGCAAAGCACATTTTAACTATTTAGGAGAAAAGATGAAGACAGAATGATTCTGCATCTCCCATCATAACATATTAGCTCCTTGAATCTTATCACCTTTAACATCTGTCTTTTGCTCTGATTGTACTGCAATATTAATTAGGAATGCAAATTATCGAGTGATAACTGGGGCAGCAGTAGCTCAGGTGGTAGAGTGGGTTGCCTCATGATCGGAGGGTCATGGTTCGATTCCAGCTCCCGCCAGGGGTATCCTGCTGTAGTGTCCTTGGGCAAGACACTTCACCCAACTTGCCTGTGTTAGTGGTGGTCAGAGGGGCCGACGGCGCCAAATGGCAGCCTCGCCTCCGTCAGACCTCCCCAGGGCGGCTGTAGCTACAAGTAGCTTACCATCACTAGCAGTGTGTGAATGTGAGAGTGTGTCAAAGCGTCTTTGGGTGTCTAGAAAAGCGCTATATAAGTTCAATGCCTTATTATTATTATTATTATAACTGATCTTATCAATCGATGATCAATTATTTGATTAGCGGCAATTTTTCTGAAAAGCTGAATTTTCCTCTGAATAGGTTCCATCTACTGTATACGTAACATAAAATGCTATCTTCTATATTATATAAAGAAAAAATGCAAATCAAATTCCTTAATCAAAGATGAATGGTTATGGTTGTTCTAGAGGGGATATTGTACCCTGGCTCAATGTACTTTATCACTTCTTGAAATCCCTGTTTGTCAGCAACATTTATCAGCAGCGTGTCTGCAGTAACCATGTGACATATTCATTGGGTAATGCCCTCTGCTTTTGTGGAGTCACACATTCCCTTCTTTCCAATTTGATTGTAGGCTGAGAACCACTCGCTGTTTGTAGCACGGCTGAATGTGATGTATTTAGGTGGTAATTCAACGAAGTTGTGGAATTTTCCAAAAATACTTCCACATATTGTGCATTTGGCATTGTTGTTGTCATTGACCAACTTAAAGTGGCTCCATACTGCACTCCATTTTGCCCTCTTCATCCTCAGTGTACCGACCATTTCTCCTTTGTCTGCCATTGTTGTCAGAGCCCAGCTTCGCTTGTGTTCCCGTGTGTGCGTCTACATCTGGCGTCAAGCGCACCCCACGAGGACTGGCGGAATTACGGGTTCAAAACACAATTAATTGCAATAAAATAATTTTACTCAAGTAATTTCTTATCGACAATTAATTGATAATCGATTAATTTCTTGCATCCCTAATAATAATGTATTGCAGAACAACTAATGAAAGCCACTGAGATCTTTCCCTTTAGATTACATGTGCCATGTTGGACGCACCAACAAAGCAACTAAAAATACATGATTTCTATAGTTCCTACTGATTTAATAAGGACCTTAAATACAAAAACTGAATGGTTTCTCTGGAGATGATTAAAATGCATCATTTGATTGTCCTCTTTAGGACAGTAAACATGCTTTAATCACATCAAAGTCCTGTGTCCCATTAGAAGAGCCCCTTGACCTCTACTAACGTCCACACAGTGACCACAATCCAGTCTGCTGATCCTGAACAGCGGAGGTTGGATTGAGGGTTAAATTGAGGATGCTCTAACACACCAAGAACTCTGTTTTCTGTCTTGTTTTCCCCCAGTCTGCTTCCTTTACCCTCTCCATGTTTTCTCTTATGTCCTCATTAAGGAAAAACTGCAAACAGAATGAAATACTGACACCTTTCTGCAGCAAGCTTTGTTGATATACATAGTAGACAAACAAACAAACCATGCCATTGTTTCCTCTAATTCCCTTCTCTTGCTGGGATGTTTTTAGTGAGGCTAGTGGCTGCTTCTGTAGGAGTCTCTGCTTCTCTGAGCGGTGAGTTGTTGTTTTTACCTTTACTGGCATGTTTTGGCTTCCACTGAAGCCTTCATCAGAGCTTCGTCGATGTTGGTGGCATCACTTCTGTCTCCATTTATCTGCGGGCAGCAGAAGACAATATCACCCTCTACGTCCCATGCCTTCTCTGTTGATTACCATGTCCAATGAGGGGTCCAGCATATATACTCCTTCGTCCGTGTTCATGGCCCTGGGTCCACGTCTCTTTACCTCAGTCGCTTCTTTGATCCATCTTTTATATTTCTGTTGTTCTCTTTATGATCAGAGTTTTGTCCCGGTCCATTATATGATTTTATATGATAAACAGAGATGAAAGTTACGCCACCAACATCGGCGAAGCACTGTTGAAAGCTGCATAATCAGTTATGTGGATTTTTCTCTGTGGTAGGAAACACCATCCAGAGTCCATGGTTTACAAAGAGCTCATGCACTGATTTCTGTCAACAGGTGGAAGTGTTGCACCTTTCAGGTGTGGTTAAAATTTACAAGTGAAAAAACTAGAACAAGAATACAATGAAGACCTTGGCTGCAGCTGTTTAAAGCCAACATTTTTATTGATCGATCGGGGGCATGAAAAAGCCATGGACAGGCAACACTGCTATAAAAGGAGAGAAAAGCTGCTATAGAATATGGTTTTTTTTGTTGTAGTAACACTGATGATTGGAAACAGAACCATTTGGAACAGTATTTCTGAGGCTTACTGAGCCACAGAGCACATAGAGTTGCTACTGACAATAACAGAGCCACGTTTTACTTGCACCATACAACAATTGTGTGTGTTGTCTTAGTTTTACCAGCTTTACTCATGCTAAGTTTAAAAAAACATTACTGCAAAATGCATGCATGTTTACTGGATGTCATTTAGAAGCCATGACAAAATGAAAGAATGCTTGCAAAGTGGAATATAACTAAAGCATTTCATTACTTTATGTAATGTTTTGAAGCTAAAATTAAAATGCTAATTCATAGACTTACGCAGGCTAAGTGGGTGTAGGCTGAACTACAGTATGTGTTTGTTGTAGCTTTCATTATGTGAATGCTGTTCTAATAAAAGCAGAATGCAAAATTTTTCAACTTTGAATACTTTATTGTGGCTCTGATTGTTAAAAATGGCATTCAGGACTAGGATGAAGTCATGCAGCTTCGGTTTAAGGTGAAGTCATCTCTTTTACATAAAAGATGAGGTGTGTGTGTGTGTGTGTGTGTGTGTGTGTGTGTGTGTGTGTGTGTGTGTGTGTGTGTGTGTGTGTGTGTGTGTGTGTGTGTGTGTGTGTGTGTGTGTGTGTGTGTGTGTGTGTGTGTGTGTGTGTGCAGGAACATGAAGAAATAGTGAAGTCATCCACATTCTCTGGGCAGGCACTAAAGTGGTTTCCCTGCAGGTAGAGCGTAAACAGTGTGACATCAGTCCCTCTGCTTCTTTTCCTCTTTTTATTATTCTGGTCGCTGTAACTCAATGGGGTCTCAACAGAGTGACTAGTGAATCAGAGTGCAGAGAAATAAACTGATGCTATAGTGTCGACATTTTCAAAGATACAGCAGCATACATAAAATCGGGCATTCAAATGGATTTAAAATAATTTTTTCGTTTCAAGAAAGTAGGAAAAAAATTGTTTTAAGAGGTTTTATCTAATTTTTATTATTTTAACAGTACTTAATATAAGTTAAATATTCAAAAATATGATCAAATCTTCTTGTTTTGAGTAAAACAAAAATCTGCCAATGGGCTAAGCAAAAGTTGCTTGGCTAGAATTCCTAAAACAGGCACACACAAAAAAAAAAAATTTTTAAAAACCCCAACATTAGGTTCTTGAGCCTGGCCTGCCAGACTCGTAAACTGTTTAATCCTGCACGGAGAAAGAGTCTGGTAACTCGCAGGCCGAGAGGCACATGAGGGGCAGGACTAGGCAGCTCAAAAATAACCAATCACAGAAAAGATGGAAAGGCCGACTGTACTCCGCGATGCTGTCGTTTTTTATCTGTAGTAAAAAAAGGCGTCTAGCAACAGCGCAAACATCTTTTTTTTTAGAAGAAAGGCTTTTAGCGCCTCTACCTGTTGTTTTAAAGACGTGTCCAAGTCATTTAGAACAGATGAAAGAGCCGCAGCGAACACTTCAGTTGCCATGTTTATGACACACTTGGCCTTATGGTGTGTGACATACGCTACTCAGCGCTGATTGGCTCAGTTAGAATTCTCACAGGGTGGGGTTATTTGAATTGGAGAGTTCCCAGATCCTTTCTGTGCAGAATTAAACAGAGGAGGAGTCTGGCAGGCCAGGCTAGAGGTTCTTTGCTTTTTATAAGGATTCTTGAAAATCAGTTTTTGCATTGAAGGTACACTGCAAAAAATTATTTCTTAAGAAAGTAAAAAAAATCTTTAGGAATTTTATCTTCATTTTAATCTTAAAAGAAAATATATTGACCAGATTTTTTTTACTCAAAAGAAGAAAAAAATGACATATTTAAGAATATTTACCTTATTTTAAGCACTTTTCCTCATCTAGAGATGAATTTATTTTCTTTTAGACCAATAAGATTAAATGTCTAAAAATGAGGATTTTTAAAAAAAATTCTTAGAAAACATTTTTTTCTGTAGTGCTGACATACTGTAGGAGCTGGAGATCAAGCCCTGATTCTCCAACTGGGAGACGACCTCACACCAGTGGACCAAAATGACCTCTAACACAGACTTACCAGTAAATATTTGCTCTTGCTTGTGGACTCAGCTGCCTCTCTTCTCACTAGGTCTAATAAAAACAGGTCACAGACCTCCTTTATTAGCATCACTTTGCTTGACAACTTCTTCTATTGCTTTCTCTTCACATAAACCAAACACCCTGCACTTAAACACAAATCCTCAGCACGTTTAATATAAAACAACTCTGGTGGAGGGTAATTACCGGTGCTTGCTGCCCAAGCGGCACAATTATATCTACACAAGCTGTGATGCAGCCTTAGGATAACACTGTTAGCCTGCCATCCAGGAAAACCTGGAAACCAATTTTTTTGGCTTTGTGCTGTGGATTATAAAATACAATAGGTTGCTGAGCTTGTTGCTTCAGGCATTTGCAATCACAGCTGTCTGCTGCTTGTTTGAATCTTGGCTGGTCATTACAACCCTGCAGCCTCCCTTCCTGTTCTGTTCTCCTCCTCCTCTGGTCCTCCTCTGTCTGGTCAGTCTGGAGGAAGGAGATGTGGAATGTCTCATTATCACTGCAGCTTCCCATTGGATCATTTCCAACCTGGAATGGGTTTAGTTTGTGGATGAGAGCTGGAAGCAGTCAGCTGTCACCTCTCTGGCTGCAGCTGGCTCTCCTTTCTCCCTTCCCTTAATATTTGGACCACATTTGCAAATGTTCTACGAAAAGTTCCACCTGCTTTATTCTTACATCAGTGCTCTTCTTCTATAGGGTAAACAATCATAAACTCACTATCTGGCAGTCTTTGTTGGTCTGTACAGACCAAATCCCAGCAGCAGCGTGACTCTGACTTGTGAGGTAAGCTCATCTTATTTTCTAGGCCACGGTTACTTTTCCAGAACCACTCACTTCTGTCTCTGTTACGTTTGTCTTTTCTTTTCAGTTTGTCACCCTCTCCTCCCGCTATCATCACATGTGTCCATGCTGTTTCGTCTACTGGCTGACGTTGTTCCTCTTGGACTTGGTTCTGTCCACCAGTTCCTATACACCTCCACATCTTTTTAATTGGCTTCATTTTCTTTTGTCTGGGTTTTCTTTTAATGTTCCGTCTTCCTGTCCCTGCAAGTCTGAGTCAGATACTTTGTCATAAACCATAAGATTCAGCTTTAAGCGCTTACTGGTCCATTAGAAGTGTGAATGTTTTACTTTCTTTTATCTTGCTGTTAGTGCTTCACTAAATCCCCCGAATGAGGAGCTCAACAGAAAATTGAATGAAGAACATCTTTTATACACAACAAGCTTAAGTTCATAGATGGCCTGTATTTCAGAATCAGAATAAGTTTTATTGCCAGCGCTCCAGCGACCCAGAGCATAGGAACTTGACTTCGCAACACAACCTGACCAAGGATAAACACACACATGTAGACAAAAACAGGTACAGGCAGTCACGAGAGCAGCCAGAACGGCGCTCATTTCATTAGATGAAAAGGGTGTTACATGAGGATAATTGGGGTAAGGTAAAAAAAAGCATAGCAGAGTTAGACCCAGCGGGGAGTAACTCTATTATACAAAAAAAACTCCTCAACATAGAAGCATGAACATCACAGATACAAAACATCACAGTCCGATGGGGAGGCGGGGTTGGGCGGGATCCTGAATCCTCCATTTGTATTTGAAATAGCACCTTCTAGAGTCCTGGAACCCCTCAAGGTGCTTTACAACACGATCAGTCATTCACCCATTCACACACATTCACACACTGGTGGGGATGAGCTACGATGTAGCCACAGCTGCCCTGGGGCGCACTGACAGAGGCGAGGCTGCCGAGCACTGGCGCCACCGGTCCCTCCGACAACCACCAGCAGGCAACGTGGGTTAAGTGTCTTGCCCAAGGACACGACAGCGACGAACCTGCAACCTTCCAATTACGGGGCGAGCACTTAACTCCTGTGCCACCGTCGCCCCATTTTTATACACAACAAGCTTAAGTTTACAGATGACTTTTAATGATAACCGTTCTGATAACCAAAAAAAAAAAAAAGATTGAGACACACTCAACCATCATGTCTCGATGTGCAGAGAGAACACGGACTGGTATGTTTTCACATAATCTGCTCATGACCGGAAGTCTGAAGAGTTTGATTTGGGGTCTTTTCATGCTGCTTCCATTTTGCTATGACCCGATTTTAGCATTTTAGATGAATATTTAATTCAACACTCCTACATGTATTTTAGATTTCTCTTATTTTGATTGAACTCTTTACAGATATGCTCAATATTATATCTTATCTTTGTGCACTTCGGTAGATTGATGATCCACTTGTTTTTTGCAGTGCAGGTAGAGTTTATCTACAAAGTCCCAGGCTTGTTGTGTTAGTCCTACAAACAGAAATTAGGATCTCCACCATTTTTAATTATGTTTACCTTCAATTGATAATGAGAAAAAGAATATTGGAAAATCAAGTGCAAAATATATTTGGTTGAATCTTGAGAATAAAAGGCAACATTTCACTGAACATGTTAAGATGTTTTAGTTAATTATTCTGAATTCACATGTTACAATGAACCATTCATTCAAGTTTAAATAAGACCAACCTAAGAGAATTTCTTTAGACATGATCCCACATTTAGATACATTTGCTATAAATTTATAGTTTGGGAAAACATGGAAAACACATTTCATAAAATAAAATAAAATTAAATTAAAGGCGTGGTTGACTAAAAAAATGTTTTTAATGTTTTTTCTGACTATAACTGTCATGTTCTGTGTCCCTGTTGTCCCCAGCCCCTTCCAGGTTCCCACTAGTTACTTCTACTTCATATTCAGTCGGTTTATCCTCATTCCTCAGTGGTTTCTCCTCCTGTTCCCTCCATAAGTGGTTTTTATAAACACGGTGGATCTAACCCTGCTAACCTACATCCACTAACTCCAGCTGTTTGTGTAGTTTCTGATTCCACCACCACACTCAGTATGGCTCTGTTAAATTCCCGCTCTGTTGACAATAAGACCTTCCTGCTCAATTATCTAATTCTCTCTAAAAACCTGGATTTTCTGTTTCTGACTGAAGTTTGGCAGCAAACATCTGATTATTCTGGTCTGATTGAACTCTGCCCGAGTGGTTATTCTTTTCTTAGCCAGCCCCGGGGTTCTGGTCGTGGTGGAGGCCTAGCTGTTGTTTTCAGAGACTATCTTCCATGTAGCTCTACAACCTCTGGTCACTTTGCTTCCTTTGAACTGCAGCTGATTAAAGTCGGGCAGAAGGACCCGTTCTACTGTGCTGTGGTCTATCATCCACCTGGTCCAAACAGCTCTTTCCT
Source organism: Nothobranchius furzeri (assembly GCF_043380555.1). Classification (NCBI taxonomy): domain Eukaryota; kingdom Metazoa; phylum Chordata; class Actinopteri; order Cyprinodontiformes; family Nothobranchiidae; genus Nothobranchius; species Nothobranchius furzeri. The sequence goes on along the minus strand of NC_091741.1, from coordinate 58,072,633 downwards.
TCAGGAGTTTAGTGGCTTTCTATCCTCCACTGTGAAGCTGTCCAGACTGGTGATTGTTGGTGACTTTAACATCCACGTTGATGATCCCTCCGATCTCTTTGCCATGAATTTCTCCAGCCGTATGGAGGCCTTTGGCTTTACCCAGCATGTTTCTGGCCCCACACACACCAGGGCACACACTCTGGAACTTGTTTTTACCCTGAGTCTAAATGCTGACAGTGTTTGTCCTGAGAACGTCTATATTTCAGATCACCATTGCATTTTCTTTAACTTGTCCGTTTCTGCATCCCCACCTCCTGCTCGCCGTCTGGTTAGTTCTCGTTTTCTTAATGAGAGCACAGCTAGCAATTTTTCTGCTGCTTTTGATCCACCCTGTTCTTCTGATAACGACCCAGATTCCTTAACTTCTCAGTTTAACGAGCACTGCCTCTCCATTCTGGACAACATCTGTCCTGTCAGAACCAGATCAGTTCCTGCTGTGAACCCTACTCCCTGGTTTAATGACAGCCTTCGCAGCCTGAAGCGCCAATGCAGAAAAATTGAGCGCTTGTGGAAGAAAACCCATCTCCACGTCCATCTGCTGCACCTAAAGGATCTTCTGACATCCTTTAACTCTGCAGTCAGAGACGCTAGGGTTTCCTATTTCTCCAACCTGGTGTCCCAGAGCAAAGGGAACCCCAAGGTGCTGTTTAACACCATCAGCAGCATTGTGTCTCCTGCCTCTCCTACAGCCTCCATCCACTCTGTTACAGACTGTGAGAACTTTCTGTCTTTTTTTGTGGACAAAGTCAATGAGGTTAGATCTAGCATCTCTCCTTCAGCCTTATCGCTGCCTCTCCTGACTCCAACCAGGCCCATCATCCTAGATAGCTTTGCTCCTGTTTCTTTGCCTGAGTTAACCAAACTAGTTAACTCGATGAAGACCTCTGCATGCCCCCTCGACATCTTACCCTCATCATTGTTTAAAAGTGCTTTTCAGTCCATCGGTCCCCGCATGCTCTCTATAATTAATGCTTCTCTGGTTTCTGGTCAGGTCCCTGCTTACTTTAAGAATGCTGTAATCCACCCGCTTCTTAAAAAACCCGAATCTCGACCCCTCGCTCCATAGCAGTTTCAGACCCATCTCTAAACTTCTGTTCATCTCCAAGATCTTGGAAAAGGTTGTGGCTAGACAACTCACAGCTGCTCTTGATGAACATAACATCTATGATTGCTTCCAGTCAGGTTTTCGTAGAGCTCATTCTACTGAAACAGCTCTTCTTAGGGTCTCTAATGACGTTCTGACTCACAGTTATGCAGGGGACTGTTCTGTTCTGGTCCTGCAGGACCTGACTGCAGCCTTTGACACTGTTGACCATCACCTGCTACTGGAGAGGGTGAGAGACTGGGTAGGCCTATCAGGATCTGCTCTGGAGTGGTTCTCCTCTTATCTTTCTGAGAGCTCCTTTTCTGTGGCCGTCTCCAAGTTTAGGTCCTCCACCACCTCTCTTACCCATGGTGTCCCACAAGGTTCTGTGCTGGGGCCTCTGCTCTTCCTCCTCTATCTGCTTCCTCTTCAGCACATCCTGAGCTCCTTCAAAGGAATATTCTACCGTCTTTATGCAGATGACATCCAACTGTACACCTCCTTTAAGCCCCATGATATGTCTAAGCTGCAGATGTTACACACCTGCTTAGACTCTATCAAAACCTGGATGGCTGGGAGCTTTCTACAGCTGATTGAAGATAAGACTGAGATCCTCATCTGTGCCCCAGACAAGCTGGTTCCCAAAGTCAGAGACTCTCTTGGTCAGCTTGCTTCTCACACCAAACCTTCTGTCGGGAATCTTTGTGTGACCTTTGACCCAGCTCTCACCCTGGATTCTCATGTCGGTTCTCTTGTTCGCTCTTCCTTCTTCCATCTCAGGAACATTGCTAAGCTGAGTCCCATTCTGTCCTACTCTGAACTTGAGACAGTTCTCCACACCTTCATCTCCTCATGCTTAAACTACTGTAACACTCTTTTCACGTGTCTGAGCAGAACCTCCCTGAACCGTTTACAGGTGGTTCAGAATGCCTGTGCTCGGCTTCTGACCAAGTCCTCCAAACACACCCACATCACCGCGCTTCTCCTCCAGCTTCATTGGCTGCCACTCAACTTCAGGGTTCATTTCAAGAACCTGGTTCTGGTCTATAGGGCCTTACATGGACAAGCACCATCTTACATTGGTGATCTTCTTAGTCCCTAGACCCCCAGCAGGTCCCTGAGGTCCAGTGATCAAAGCCTACTGGTTGTGCAGTGCACCAGGCTAAAGACCAAAGGTGACAGATCATTTGCTGCTGTGGCCCCCAGACTCTGGAACTCTCTCCCCCTGAGCCTGAGATCAGTGGACTTCATGAAAAATTAGCTGAAGACTCACTTGTTCAAGCTGGCTTTTGTATGTCCTTCTTCACCACTCTCTCTTTATTCTGCTCTCCCCACCTATTCCACCTTCCTCAGGATCCACTGATTTTCCTCTTTCCTATTCACTCTCTCTCTCTTTCTTAACATTTTTTAATCACAATTGTCTATTTTTGCTCATTTTAAATAGATTTTTAAACATTTTCTAAATGCTTTTTTTAAAATATTTTTACATTTTTTTTGTGAAGTGCCTCGTGATTTTTATCTTGAGAGGCGCTGTAGAAATTATATTTTCTTCTTCCCATCTCATTCATTAAGTCTTACCAGTATAGTTCCCTCCTCTCTTGGTTCTTGTCTCTTTAGTTTCTCTGGTTAAATATGTAACGTTTCTTGTGTCTCTAGTTTCAGGTTTATTAGTTATCTTATCTTTAGCGTTCTGTATGTTTATAGTATTTAGAATAGTTTCCCCCTTTAGTATTTCTGGTTCCTTCCACACTCAGTGCATTATTCTCACCTGCCTCTCTTCTGCTTTCACACCTGAGACCCTGACCACTCCCCTCTTTTGTGCCCTGGTCTTGTTCTCTGTCTGTTGGTTCATTGTCACTTGTCAGTGTTAGCTTCACTCTTCACCTCTAAGCTTAATATTAATACTCTGTTGTCCCTAAAACAAATGACAAGCTTAAGTCGCTGCAAGCGCGCGCACACACACACACACACACACACACACACACACACACACACACACACACACACACACACACACACACACACACACACAGAGAGAGACGGGAATAACTATGGGACCCGCGATACAAGCTCATTCTGGCTGATTTCTGCTTAAAATGTAATTTAAAAACAAACATACAAGCAAAAAATATCTATAAACTGAACCGCTTTAAGCTTTTTAGTTTTCTAAACAAACTTACATTTAAAACTTTGCTGCTGTCCGTGTTTTCATTTCCTGTTGAAAATCCACAGCTGGTGTGCAAAGCATGCTGGGAAAGCCTTGTTCTGTGAGGATACACCAGACCCATCCTGGAAATGTGGGTGGGGCGAGGACGTATTTGAGGATGCGAGAATGAGTATTCTTGGAATTCGGTCGGTACTCGTCGCTGCGCTGTGACGTCATCGACCTCAAAATGCATCCTCATAAGCATCCTGCCTCTGGATTCTGACACACCCGTCCTAGAAATGGTCGACCGGTATATTTCCCCCCCTGAGAACGACTTACAAGGTGTTTATTGCTACTAGAGACCACTGCAGATGTATTGATTAAACGAGTAAAGCACTCCTTAATAAAACCATAAATATCCATTTGTTACTTTAAAACCTTTCTGTTCCCCTTTTCTGTAGACCATCCACACAGGAAGTTTCTGCTTTATTAGGTGATGGATAATCCTAAACAAAACCACACAGCTGTTTCTCTGATGGTTGCTAAACACCACTTTTGATTGATCCCGTCGCTTAAGCTGTGATTCTGGTGTTGCTCTCCTGAGAGAAAACCAGTTAGTCAGAGGTTCAGTTTTACCTGCTGCAAGAAAAAATAAACTTTCAAGTTGTATCCTTCTTACAGTTTTGGTCTCCACTCTCCACCTCTTTTCTTACATCCATCGTGTTCCTCCTCCAACAATCATCAATCTTTTCCTCTTCACATCTGTTTGTTCCCTATGGCTCAGAAACGATGGAGCATAAAGACATCGGTGTGTGCTTTGTCCCCAGGTGCATGCAGCAGCCACGCAGCATCAGCAAAGCTCATCTGCCTCGTTTCCTGTCCTTAGTGAACCACAAATAGATGTTTGTTTTTCCATAGAGATTTTCCTCCCCTCCTAAATGGAGATGATCTGTGCTGATGATTGTCCTTGGGTTATCTGTTGCCTGAAAGAAATGTGAAAGCAAAAGGTCAGTTGGGCTCAAGAAAGACACTGAAGTCCTTTGATAAGGTGGAGCATGTAAACAGAAGAGTATAAAAGGTAAACCTTCAACGTTCCATGTGTTGGGACTGAAAGTGCCACTTTAAAGGAAAATTACACAAATCCTGTGGAACTAAGAGACATTTTAAGGTTAACTTCAGTTATTAGTTTAGCTGAAATCCACATTCACATCCTGAATGAAGGAAAATGTACACTCTGCTCCCCTCCAGGCTTGTATGGAGGGTTTTAGAAGAGTTTGTGCCTGTTGAAGGACCAACAGTAGATCACAGCCTGACTAATGAAACATCATACTCCTGAAGAGTCCTCAGGTCTGTCTCAGCCACCTGTCTTCATCCATCTTGGGCAGATTCATGGTAGAGGACGGTGAGACCAGAGTACATCCTCAGGACTGAAGTCCTGCATGTCCCTGTGAAGTGATAGGGCTTAGATGGAGATGTGACAAACAGGAAGTGAGAAAAGGAAAGATTTTATATCTTAATTAGAAGAATGGAACCCTTTCATGTGGGTTCCTTCTGGACCTGAAGCAGGAGAGCAAATGTATCCATCTTCTCCTCTGAATAGTCATATATATGTCTGATGGTTGATGCAAAATCCTTTCGGATGCACTCTGTGCTCTGGCAGGTGTGTGTGTGTGTGTACGTGTGTGTGTACGTGTGTGTGTGCACGCATATCAAAGCAGATCCTCATTACAACAGAGAATAGGGGAGAAAAGTAGAAATGACTCACTGTGGCGTAAAGCAGATCAAAAGCATCAACATTTGTAGTTTGGTTCTGAAAGATCCAGGTGTAGGCCTGATTCTTAGGGAAGGGAACCTTAAATGACCTCTGTTGTGACTGCACCACAGTTCTTTGTGTAATGGTTAATGATGGAGTTTCATAACACTTCTGCTTACATAAACATGCAATAAAAATGAATGATGGCGTCTGTATGAACCGCGGTCCAGTTAAAATAGAGTTCATTTAAGCTGTCCCCTTTTTAATCTGGTTAAAATATCCTGTTAATCCAAACTAAGGCTGTTTAAAGAAAGCAATCCAAACCTTCACTGTGATACAGTAAAAGTGTGTTTGCACTGCTGATCTGGGTCACCCCGATTCTGCCAAACACCATTTGTTCAACTATTGGCTTTAAATTATTGTCACCACGTACCATACCATACCAACATGAATGAAAGAGCTGCTCAGCTGCCTCTAAGCGTGCATCGATTACCAATAGTGCATCATCCAGTGTCACTGGTTCTAGTTCTCCTGAATGCCTGATGAAACATAACAGCATTACATAAGCACTGCTGTAGATCCCTCTGCAGTTTGTTGATGTGTTTATTCATTCAGTAAATGAAAACACCTATGTGTAGTCATTTCATTAGGATTATATATTCCTCACCATTCTATAAAACAAGTGGACACACATGTGAGGAAAAGGCAAATCAACGCTTTAATCTTTAGTTGTTTAATGGACCAACATAACCAGAGACGAGTTCTGTACAAAAGGCCTTATAACCAAAGAAGGAGAATATTTTAACTTGTACTTCGTAGTTTTTCAGTATCAAACAGATTTATGTAAAAAAAATATCAGAATAAAAATGAAAGGGATTTAATCTTAATCTAAGAGATTTGAGTAAAAATCGTTTCTCCTCTAGGATAAGTAGCCCTGTGGTGTGGTTACTCGGCTGATAATTACCTGGATGATCATAAGGATTCGGTGAGTGGTGAATAATGACTCACGTACTTCCTTTAAGTGCTGCCTTGACACAGTTTTATATATTCAAGTGCAAGAATAGAACACCCACTTTCTGCTGACCACAGTGGATTCGAGCTGCTAGGAGTCTTGAGCTCTTTTAACCACCCAGGTGGATTTTGAGTTTCAACCTGCAAACCTTCATAGATCTAAAAGAAACAGACAAAACACATTCTGCACAAGTGCACATGTAATGATGAAATCAGCTGCTGTCACACATATTTGCCTAGGAATCACTTACTTCTTACAGGGATCATTTGCACTCTGGAAGCTCTTGAATGCAACTAGAAGCTGTTCACTTGCTGCCTAGTAAAGTTCAAATAAACGTTATTGATAATAACAAGCGTTGATGTATAGCATCACTAAACCGTCTAATTTTCACTTATATAACGTGTCTTTGATGTTTGCATGTTCGGCATCCGTCTTTTTTATTTAATTCTTAAACTCTTTTGGTTTTTGTTCAGTTCCATGTTGTTTAATGAGTTATTATTCTGCATTCAGCTGAGAGCTTTTCCATTAAGTTCCTTCATGCTGCACTAAAAGCTATTTCCTTTGTCACATTGAAGCAGACTGTGTTCTGCTCCCCTCCTCAGCAGACAGAAAGAATCACTGAGCTGCAGATACCGGCCCTCGCTCAGTTTTCCCTGTGTGAAAGCCCGTCTACTCTTGTTTGTGGTTTTATGTCTGCTGACTAATCAAATCTATCAGTTTCTTGTTCTGTGATGCTCTGCTACATATCAGACAACTGGATTTATTTATTTATTTTTTGAGATGGGTCACCCCGACCCACATAATAAACATTCCAAATTGGAATGTTTATTATGTGAAGTGCCTTGAGACGACTCTTGTCGTGATTTGGCGCTATATAAATAAACTTGAATTGAATTGAATCATTTATTTATTGTGGTTCTAGTAAAATATCAGACAGTTTGACCCACAAAATAGCTAAAACCTTGTTGTCCCTGTATTTTGTTGTTGATGTAAATAGAAAGTCAAAGAGGGGCGAGGAGATCTCCTGTGTAACACTTCAGTGTTCTTCTGATGGCAGCAGTGTGTTTGAGCATGAACCCTTCATCACAGTGTAGGAAACCCAAGTAGGAGCATTGATAAATGTCCTAGGGTGGAAGGACTCTGACACCTTGGACAGGGCACTTCTTCCCCCAGTTTCATTTTGGTATCCATTTTCTATAAGTTTGAATTTGCAAGTTAAATGCCACTTAATGTATTTATATCTAAATAATCATTTAGAATTTCATGATTTATGTTAAAGACCTAAAGCTTTGAGTTAAATGTTTAAAGAGACAATGTGTAGTTTTTACTGTTAATCTATGGAAATATCCATCGAAATGTTGTTGAGAATGAATTCAATCAATCAATCAAAGCTTTATTTATAAAGCGCCTTCCGCAACCTTGTCGGGAAGCCCAAGGCGCTGAACATGGTACATGAGAAGTTAAATATGTTGAATAAATCGAAAATAAAAGCAATTCAAATATTACAAAAAAAGGTAAAACATTAAAGAAGAAGACAGATGGGTAAAACAAGGGATAGAGAGACCAATGAAAACAGGGAAATAAAATCAACATTAAAGAGGGCCAAATTCAAACACGTTCAGGGAACGCCAAGTAGAGGAGGTGGGTTTTTAGGCGACTCTTAAAAACTGGCAGAGATGGGGACAGCCTAACTGAGGGTGGCAACTGGTTCCAGAGTGACGGTGCTAGGACTGAGAAAGCCCGGTCCCCGCGAGTACGACACATAGAACGAGGGACAGCGAGCAGGCCTTGGTCAAAGGAGCGCAGAGTGCGTGATGGGGAATGTCTGTTCAGGAGTGTGGCCAGATGGGGGGAGCACCACCCTGGAAGAAATTATAAACAAAGACGAGGATTTTGAAGTGTGAACAATAACAAACCGGAAGCCAGTGCAGGGAGGCCAGAACCGGACTGATGTGGTCCCGTTTCCTGGTCCCAGTCAGGAACCTGGCTGCGCTGTTCTGCACAACCTGTAGGTGGCACAGTGATGCTGCATACCCTGCATAAAGAGAGTTGCAGTAATCAAGCCTCGAAATTACAAAAGCATGGAGTGCCCGCTCCAGGTGGGCTCTTGACAGCATAGTTTGTCAAATGATGCCCAGTTGTTGATAAATCTTGGCGGCTTCGTATCATATGACCTTATAAATCTGTTCTAAAATACATGGGAGCGGGTCTAAAGGCCGGATCACTCTTCAGGATGATCTTCCTTTATCTTTGACAGTCAGGACACTTTTCAAAAACAGCTAAAGACCCTTTTATTTAAAGCTGCGTTTATCTTTAATTTTATTTTTAACTCAAATTTGTAATAATTCATCTGTTTATGAAATTTTATAATTTAATAACTTATTTTTCTGATGTTATTCTATTTCTGTTGAGATCATTATGATTTCATGACTTAGTATTATTTAGTTTTGATCTGTGAAACACTTTGTGATTCTATGTCTGTGATAAGGGCCATCCATCCATCCATCCATCCATCCATCATCCATCCATCGATCATCCATCCATCCATCCATCCATCCATCATCCATCCATCCATCCATCCATCCATCCATCCATCCATCCATTTTCTGAACCCACTTGTCCACTTAGGGTCGCGGGGGGGCTGGTGCCTATCTCCAGCAGTCAACGGGCAATCAGGCAAGGTACACCCTAGACAGAGTGCCAGTGCATTGCAGGGCAACACAGAGACACACAGGACAAACAATCATGCACACACACACACACACACACACACACACACACACACACACACACACACACACACACACACACACACACACACACACACACACCTAAGGACAATTCAGACAGACCAATCAACCTAACAGTTAAGGCTGTGCGATATGGCCTCAAATCTATATTGCGATATAATCTGAAGCATGTGCGGTAACGATATATATATAGCGATATATTTTTTCCTCTGTTTATATATGTTAAAATGGCATGCTTTTAAATATCCTCATGTGGCAAATATATGCTACTTGAGGCATGTAGGCCTCCTCCTCCACCTACTCCATGCTTGCAGTCACTGCCATTCAGTTACCCCAATGTCAGAAGGGTGCACATCTTAGTGACGTCATGTGCTATTGCGATATCGCAGTATTGCGATATAGCCAAAAACTCTTATCATTACCCAATTTTATATTGTTTCTACCTTATATCGTTTATATTGCCCACCCCTACTAACAGTCTAGTTTTTGGACTGTGGGAGGAAGCCGGAGTACCTGGAGAGAACGCATGCATGCACAGGGAGAACATGCAAACTCCATGCAGAAAGATCCCAGGCTTAGATGTGAACCCAGGACCTTCTTGCTGCAAGGCAACAGTTCTAACCGCTATGCCACTGTGCAGCCTGCTATATAAATAATAATGATAATAAATTCTCTCTCTCTCTCTCTCTCTCTCTCTCTCTCTCTCTCTCTCTCTCTCTCTCTCTCTCTCTCTCACTGTGCCACTTTTACTAATTAATGGAAATTTTGGTTAGTCACATGCAAACTTGATAATCCAGAGCGTGATTAAAGCAGTAGTTAAATACATATTAGTGATGATTGCTAATCAAAAATGCTGCCAGAATTTAGAGATTTCACTGGCCTCAGAGTGAGTCTTGAGCATTAAAAACCAACGTACTTGTCTATGATCTAGCTTCATGTTTGTGTTGCTATGAATATTAGGAAGTAAACCATAGAATAATGAACATAATAGAGCTGTGAGGGGGAATGATTCACACAGTAGTAGCTTCTCATTGCATCTCATATCCTGAATTATTCTTGAGCTTCACTTGTCTTATTTATTGTTTTTGTTTCAGAGTTTTTTCTTCACTTGCATATATCTGTTCTCTTTTCTTAGATTTGCTACATCATATTGTTGTTTTATTTTTCTATAATAGTAAAAACTTGGATCCTATAATGAAACCTTTCGCATCATGATGATTAGTTACAGTCTACCTGGAGAAGTGTGCACTCTTCTATCCCTGATTGTTCACTAATTGTTTTGCAGTCAGGGAAAAATATTAGAACCCTTCTAGTTTTGTAAGTTTGCCATCTAACAGAAATTATCCTCTTGAGGTTTATTCGAGCAGTAAAAAAAAAAAAAAAGAACATTAACTCAAAAAAAGGAGTTAAAATGTCCAAATAAACATTTGTTCCCTTTGGCAAAATGAATACATTTGAGCAGCAGCATGAATAAAGCCAGGAAACCTTAGAAAGCCTTCACCCTGTCCCCCCACCTGGAGCTTGTACAGGTGGAGATGACTAGTCTTACCTGACAGAAAACGAGCAGGATTGCACAACAAAATGCATTTATCACAATGGGTTCATTAAGGAATTGAAAAGCTGGGGATTTAGTTTTAGGACTCACATTAGGATCAAGAGTGAGGTGAATCGGACAACGCAAAAGTGAAAGCGGAGAAGCAAAGTGTCTGAAGGAGCTGTTTCAAAAGTTAAATTAATTCTTGATTTATTGTTTAAAAGACAAAGTTTACTTAAGTTCGAGTGCACCTCATAGTCAGACGTGGCTCAGACGCTCATGCTGCTGCACGTTTCCTCCATGGAGGCTGTTTTTGCTCACGTTAGTTCATCGTTTTCTTTGAGCCAAGCGGCTGCCATTCCTGCCTGCCAGTTGGGTTTTGTCAAATATCCTTGATCATAACTGATGTTGAGCAGTACAGATAATTTTTCAGTCTGTAGTTATTGGTCTCTGCATATTAATCAAAAAGCATCAACTGTCAGATGGAGTAAAGCTCTGCATGAAGGTTAAAAAGAATATAGAATAGGATTAAGGAGAAGATGAAACTTTTTCTTTTAAATCATATTTGCTGTGCATTGGTAGTAAGAGACAGACTTCCTGATTGGGCTGATTGCCTCCAGCCTCTGTGAGCTCCGGCTTTTGGCCTCTAAGTAAATGCTCCATCAGCTGTGATGCATGCTCAAGACATCTGAAGAGATCGATGAGGCGTTTTGTGTTGCTGCAGCATTTAGAGGTTTTAGTACTATAGATATTTAAAAAATCACATATAAAAGTATTTTAATGAGACATAAATAACCCACAAAGGGTTTGTGCAGTTAGACTTTTTTCAGTGTTTATTTGATTAGTATTCAAATATCTCAACAAATACAGAATAAAGGTCTTCCACAAGCAACATGGCACGAGACAAGGCTAATCAAAGGTAATGGTTGAAGCATATGCTTAATATGCCAACCCTTCTAACAAAAATCATTTAGCATGCAGCTTGTGTACATAAGGCTCGAAGCAAAAGAGTAAAACAAAACATACAAACAAAACGAAACAAAATTAAATAAACCTTCCAAGTAAATACGAAGTAAGAAAATGTTATCAAACTTCATAAAAATAATCAAAGCAAGATAACCCAGAGTTTCAATATTATTATTTTTGCTCTTTTCATTTTTGATTACCATAATATATTTTTCTAATAATCTAGTTTTAAACATGAAGAATGAATTACACCTTTTAAATCAATTTCATAACTATTCCACAATTGAACTAACAGAAGCACGTCTGTTTTATGCTTGTCCTTATCTTGTTTATTTTTTTAATCCGTTCCCCTTAAATCATATTTGCTGTCTCTGACTACAAACAGCTTCTGAGTACTGCAGCAAAGCAGATTATTTTGTGTTTTACACATTATCTGTGCCATTTTCTATTTTACTAAATTGTAAAAGTTCAGGGTATTCAAATAAAAAAAAACAAAATGTTAGTTGGTTCTATTTAGTTGGATTGATTTGTAATTCTTATAGCTCTCTTTTTGTAACTTAAAAAGAGGATTGGTTTTATTTGCTTTACCCCATATCTCTGAACAATAAGTCACATATGGAAGCAACGGAGAACAATAAAGTGTGTATAAAGATTTGTTGTTCAGGACATGCTTTGTTTTGTATATCAATGATTTTAGACATTTTTGTTTTCACATGATTTACATGACATTTCCAGTTAACCTTATCATCAATTATCACGCCAAGGTTTTAGATGCATTTTTCATTAGTCTAGTGTCAAAAATAATACATTTTGTTTTGTTTATATTTAATGATAATTTAGTTATGTCAAACCAGTTTTTTTTAATATTTCTAATTTCCTTTCCATTGTAGTCAGAAGCTGTTCTAGGTTTTTACCTGAGCAACACAGTGTGGTGTCATCGGCAAACAATACAAGTTTGAATCATTTGGGAACATTGCTTATATATATATATACATATATATATATATATATATATATATATATATATATATCTCAAATGATAAATGTTTCTAGGTAGTGGGCCATTATTTATTCAAATAAGGTGTAAAAAATATATTTTGTCTTAATATTATCCTCCATATTGAGTGGATTAAACATCACCTCTTTGGTGTCATCTGCAAACAGATGCTGACACTTCTGAAACTCCTGAGAAATCCAAATGGATTAAAAATATGTTACTTGGTGTAAGTTTAATGGCCAAAGACATCCTTGTATGATGGGGACCCCTGGACAATGAGAATCTCAGTAGAACCAACTTTATGTTACGGAGTCTGAGAATTTTGTTCTCAGCCTGGATGGAAATGTGAACGGACAACATCATTACACAGCTTTTCATCCTGCTCACACGTTTTCAGTTCTACTTTCTTTAAATTCCTTTAAGGAGAAAGGAAGCATTGACCTCTCCCGCCTCTCTGGTCCTCCACTGCCACCTCCTAAACTGAGATCTCTGGCTGTCAGACTGGTTATCGCTCCTTCAGTAACACCATTTCTCTGCCTCAGCAGGAACGCAAAAGGTGTTCTAGTTGAAGGCAGTTTCTGACTGTTGTTTACATTTCTGCCAGCTTGTCAACAAGAGTAATCCAACATTTTTATATTTAAAGGAACAGAATAAGAGCCTGCAATAAGTGAAGTAATATTTTCATTTTTTTTAATAATGTGGCATTGAATCAAGGGTTATTACATTTGTCTAAAATGTTAATTACTCTGCCTGATGGACCATAATTGGGACAGTTTATTCATACAATCAGTTTTTTATGCCTGACACATAATGCCAAAACCACATTAGCCAGTTTTAGAGGTGTCGACATGACAACTGCAGACATGCTGTGTAAAAAAGACTGTTGCAGTCAAAATGTTGGTCTGTAATCTTTCAGTAGAGTGGAAATGAGTGATGGGTAATTTTGTTTCTGCTGTAGCCGAGACCTGGAGACAGTTTTTAACTCTTACTCATAAAAAGGCTGTTTAATAATCCCTTTCATCACAGTGAAGGGCACATATATCATCAGTATTCACCTTAACTCTGTAGTTTTTTGCAGCACAATCGGCAGCAGCTGTCTCTCTGGTGCAGCTGGGGGTACTTCCAACATGAATCAGTTCTGATGACTTAATAAAAGATGATGTAAAGATCAATGGAATAATCTATATATATATATATATAGATTAAAGCTTTAAGACAGTTTGTTGTGAAATAGCTCAGACTAACCATCAATCAATCAATCAATCAATCAATCAATCAGTCAGTCAGTCAGTCAGTCAGTCAGACAATCAATCATCAATCAATCAATCAATCAATCAATCATTTTATTTATAAAGCCCCTTCCCACTCCCAATCAAGGGGGCCCAAGGTGCTGAACACAGTGCAAAGAAGCGGCACAATAAAACAGCTCTGTAATAAAATACAGAGATAAAAACATAAAAAAGAGCTAAAAACAATAAAAACTGTGACCAAAAACATTTAAAATGTGAATAAAAACAACTAAGAAACAGATCTAAAATGCAGCTTAAGCGTTGTTTAAAAGTGGGCAATGATGTGGACTGCTAGATTTCTTGTGGGAGTTGGTTCCAAAGCCAATGACCCAGAACTGCAAAGGCAGATAATCAGTTGTGACGCCTAGACGAATGTCTGTTAGCTCATAGCTTTGTTTATTAATTGGAAATGTTTACTGTATGAATTAGAGACAAAAACATTACAGCAAGTGAACTGTACATCAGATTTAATACAGTTCAGATCTAAAGAGCGGAATTGGTGCCTTGAGACTACAACAGCAATCTGTAGCCGAGGTCCTGACTGATATCAGGTGAGTTGAAGCAGGTTAACAACTAAAACATGCCAGACAGTGGTTCTTGAGAGGCCACAAAAGAGCGGCCTGCCAGTCTGAAGTTACAAGTGGAATATTCTAGCCACAGGGGCCGATAGGGGCTGGGTAACCTTTCATTAACCCTGTAAAGGGTCATTTTAGCATACCGGCTCAAAAATTAATTTTAAAAATATGAAAAAGATGCCTAGATAAAAGTGCTTTCCTCCTTTTGCAGTTGAAAAACTGTTCTAGGAAGACATACTCTCATCTTACCCTTCTTGTGATGCTGCGTATGCCCGTTTCCATCTGAGGATTGTGTCTTCAGACATGAACACAAAAAAAGACGAGTGACAACCAGAAAAAACAGCCAGTTTTATAACACGTTGTTCTGGCAGATTAAATACATCTCAGCCCTTCTTCTGCCAGTTCCCGGCACTTTAATGTAGAACGGATCTGGTGCATCAAACTGCATAAACAGCACTCTGTTGTATCGGGGAGGTGACGGTGTTTAGTATGCCTAAACCTGTAGGAATAGCCTCATATAATGTTCAGGTAGGATGGTTTTCTCAATGACTGCAGTACAAAGGCTGAATGTTTATGTCCACTGTGGTGCCTGCTTTCTGAGCACTAAGTGTTCAGGGACGCCCTGACCAGGCCTTCTTTACGATTTCACCATTATCCTTGACAGTTACTTTCCTGCCTGTGGGCTGCGTGTTTATAGATTTGTCATATGAAACGGCCAGAGGGCAACGTCCATTAGGACAAAGCCACCTGGACCTCATGTCGTAAGACCTGATAGTGGAGCCTGTGGGGCCTAACCTGTTGTTGAGAGACATGGCGCGGTCAACAGGATGTGTAAAGCATTCCAACATAATCATGAAACAGATCATTACCCAGGGGTGAAAGATGATATAAGTGAGTACCTGTTAGCCTAAATTAGCTAAATTAATATTCATTTATTTGGTTAGATTGCTCACCAACATTGGTCCTTTTTGAAAAAACACAGCAAATCAAATCTATATGTTTACCTGTGAGCCGTGACGTTTCCCTAACACCTCTATTGATGCTCGAGTCCATTAATTTGCTCATTTGGAAGCCATTACGCTTGATGCCATTTGTCAGAATGCTGGCTTGCTCATTTCAGCGAGAGCATCACTGATTTGCACGGTTGTCTGTCCAAGTAATTAAAGCACAAGAGGAGGTGGACCGCCTGATTGATTTCTTTAACCTCCTACATGCGTGAAATTGCTCAGATGGATTCATGGAGACAGGAGAACCACGCACCAACACAAACAAAGCTGCTCTCTGAGCAGCTAGGAGGGGGTCACACTTGCACTATTGGTGTCAGCAGAGCTGACTGACTGTTGAAATATCAGAAAAAGGCAAGATAATCTGTTCAAAAGTGAGAAGGCACTGACAAGATTTAAAGCTCAACCACCAACTAAAGGAGGAAGTTTCATCTCTGCCAGTAACGCGTTAGCTTCATTTGGAGAGAACCAAGTGCATTTTGTCCATTACCCATTCTTCATCTGTATCCCTTGTCTGTGAGAGACGGTCACCAGGGAACCAATTACTTTTCAAAGATTGACTGGTTTCATTTATTTTTTATGGGAGATCTGGAACGGAAGGGTTTCCTCCTTCACACCGCCTGGAGATCACTTTTTCTATGGCAGTCTTTGTGTCAGGAGCGCCACGTTTCCCGACAAAGGTAATAATGAGAGAACTTCACTCCTGTAGGTAAAAGCTGCCTGCACTAAGGCTCAGTCGGTCTATATGCCTGGCTTCCTCTGTTAGCACTGGCAAACTACCCAACATACAGATCAATGGGGAGAAGAAAAAAGGAATTGTCATTAGAATTAAAAAAAGTTCTCGAGCAAGAGATTTAATTTCTAGTGAATGGCTTTACATGAATCTCTGACTCCACTGTGACTCCCTTAAGTGTACCAAGACGTGGTTATTAGCTCTATAAGCAGTGTCTGTGTCAGTGAATCGAGTTAATTAACCTTTTATACAAAACATAATTCAAATTCAGTTCAATTCAAAAATACTTTATTGATCCCAGAGGGAAATTGATTGCTGTAGTAGCTCAGAATAATAATAATAACCAAGTCATCAAAGAGTTATTGTATATTACAATGGCTGTTGGCAGGAAGGATCTCCAGTAGCGGTCAGTGTTGCAGCGAAACTGAAGAAGCCTCTGACTGAAGACACTCTTCCGTTGTCGGACAGTCTTGTGAAGAGAATGCTCAGGGTTGTCCATAATTTTCTTGATTCTCTGGAGAATCCTCCTTTGCATTATCTTCTCCGGTGGTGCGACAGTCGTCCCCAGAACAGAACCAGTCTTTGTTATTAGGCTGTTGAGCCTTTTCAGGTCCCTGCTTCTGATGCTACTACGCCAACAGACAATGGCTGAAGAGATTACACTCTCAACAGCAGACGTGTAGAAGATCTGCAGCATCTTGCTACAGACAGTGAAGGACCTAAGCGTCCTCAAGAAGTGCAGTCTGCTGTGTCCCTTCTTGTAAACGGCTTCGCTGTTCTTTCTCCAGTCCAGTCTGTTGTCCAGGTGAACTCCAAGGTATTTGTATTCCTCAACCACCTCCACTTCTTCTCCCATGATGGAAACAGTGTTTGACTCCACCCTGTTTCTTCTGAAGTCTAAAATCATCTCCTTTGTTTTATTCACGTTCAAGGTCAGATGATTGTTTCCACACCATGCCATAAAGCGCTCCACCAGCTCTCTGTACTCAGCTTCCTGTCCATCTCTGATACACCCGACAACTGCAGAGTCATCTGAGTATTTCTGTAGATGACAGGTCTCTGATTTGTACTGGAAGTCTGAGGTGTACAGGGTGAAAAGGAATGGTGAGAGTACAGTCCCCTGTGGTGCTCCAATGTTACTGATCGCCTGGTTTGATGTGCAGTTCTTCAGCCTCACAAACTGTGGTCTGTTTGTCAGGTAGTCTTTAATCCAGGCGATAGTTGAGGCCCCCACCTGTGTCTTCTGGAGTTTCTGGCAAAATACATCAGGCTGGATTGCGTTAAATGCACTGGAGAAATCAAAGACCATGACCCTGACAGTTCCACCTGCTTCATCCAGATGACAGTGGATTGGTTGAAGCAGCTGGATGATGGCATCTTCAACTCCAACTCCATGGCGATAAGCAAACTGCAGCAGGTCCTGATATGTTCTAGTTTGCTTATTCAGGTGGACCAACAGGAGTCTCTCCATGACCTTCATGATGTGGGATGTCAGGGCAACCGGTCTGTAGTCGTCATTGACTGATGGGCGAGTTTTCTTTGGAACTGGAACAAGGCAGGATGTCTTCCACAGGACTGGAACCTTCTGGGCCAGGCTGAGGTTGAAGAGGTGCTGCAGAATCCCACAGAGCTGCTCTGCACAGGCCTTCAGTACTCTGGGGCTGACACCATCTGGACCTGCAGCCTTGTTCCTGTTCAGTCTCTCCAGCTGCCTCTTCACCTGACTTCTAGAGACAGATAGGTGGGAGGGGGAGGTAAATGGGTTAGCAGCATCTCCTGACTTGGTTGAAGACAGATTTATAGAACCAGAAGAGTCCATGACTGCGTTAGAGGACAAAAGAGCTGGCATGTGACAGGAAAATGTTGGATCAGAGGAGGATGGGATGTCTGATTGGCTGGAGACAGGCAAGGAGGATGCTGGGTTTGTTCCTGAACTGAACTTATTGAAGAACTTGTTCAGTTCATTGGCTGTGTCCAGGCTGCCATCTGTGCAATCCTTCCTCTGCTTGCAGCCTGTGATCTTCTTCATCCCTGACCAGACATCTCTGATATTGTTCCTCTGTAGTTTGTTCTCCAGCTTCTTCCTGTATGCCTCCTTGCTGTCTCTGATCTTGATCTTCAGTTGCTTCTGTATACTCCTCAATAATTCCCTGTCTCCCTCCTTGAAGGCTCTTTTTTTCCTCATTTAGCAGATTCTTCAGTTTACTGGTGATCCGGGGTTTGCTATTAGCCT
Organism: Nothobranchius furzeri; assembly: GCF_043380555.1. Lineage (NCBI taxonomy): Eukaryota > Metazoa > Chordata > Actinopteri > Cyprinodontiformes > Nothobranchiidae > Nothobranchius > Nothobranchius furzeri. The sequence continues at coordinate 58,054,515 of NC_091741.1, read as the reverse complement.
CCAGTTGAACTACAACATGAAAACAAATGTGTTTTCAACTCCCATCTCAAAGATTTCTTGCAAACATTCCTGTTTAAGCCGTTACATCCCACCAGTGTTACGTTACACCGTTTTATCTGGATTCTTTGGTTTTTCTGGAGCACAAACAGCAGCAGCTGTCAGCCCGAGGTACTTCCAGCAAAACCGGTACTGCCAGATTAACCATGTAATAAATGAATGGTGGTGTAACGTTTACACGAACTACTGATATTGCTGATGTGTTTTAGGATTGGCAGCCGTCCACCTGCTGAGGTGACAGTTGGAGGTGCAGTCATCTGTCAGCTGGAAAGGTGGCAGTTGCATTGCAGCTTCCTCCAACTCATGGGGCTTGTTGTTGAAAAAGACACCAAACTCTGGTGTAGTTCCCAATTTAAAAAATAGATTTATGAAGGGGTGAGTGCTGGTGTATCACACTTAGAAAAGTCAGTTAGACAAAATAATATAACAATAATAATTCAATAAATTCAGTCTACTTACCTTGTTTCTTTTCTCGGATGGGTGGCTCATTATTTCAGTCAGAAATATATTATTTATCCAAAGTGTATCAAATATGTTGTTTCAATGGCCTCATTCTGAATTTTGTGTTTTATAATGAAGAACAATGAATTTTTAAAGTATGATCAGTTTCACACACCACCACTGTATTGTTACCAGTGTGTGGGTTTGGGTTATGGTTGTACACTTTCTATCAGTGAAAATGGGGTTTTAAGAGCATTCTCTCCTTTCGCTGGAAGACAGTGTGAGAGTCGAGGCTTTTTTAAACAACTTTGTTTTAAAAGGAACATTTTATGACTTTTTAAAAGTCACAATCATTCTGCGGTCGATAATAAACCTGTTTATGAAGGTCTTTGCACCAATACCCTGTCACATAAATTAATTTCAGCAGCAGTACTTTTGAAAGTTTCATTACCATCTAGAATGAGCCGGTTTAACATGGAACAAATATATATTTTTTAAATGATCCAGTATTTATTTTGACAACCAGACACTTGGTTTATATTTACATCTACCAGCCAACAGAGGGCATCACTGTGGGCTGCGATGCTGGCTCTGAGGAAAGTGATATGAGCCCAGGAAGATGTCATCATCCTTCTCAGAAGAGGAGCGACCACAATAGATGTAAAACCAGAGTGATTTTAGGTGAAGCCTACAGATGGACCCAAATAAAACATTTCACGTATCGGAAGCGAACCTGCAGGTGCTGATACGTATTGTTTAATTGTATTTTTTGAACTTTAATTTGTTTTCTTTTTCCTTTTTAAATGTTTATAGTGCTATTTGTTAGGGTTATTTCCTGACGTTGGAACAACGTAGTCTATAATTGTAACCTTCGACCATTAAAAACCACAAATAATAAAAGGAAAAAATTTGGGTTCCAACACTATGCAGCATACTGCAAGAGACACGGGCATGCTATGTCTGCAAAACATTATTTTTAAAAGAGGAAAAAAAATTTTTTTTTTCTGAATTGGATGTTGAAGATCTTGGATTAACCTTAAATCCAAATAGTTTTACCACCTACAGTTCCAGGATGTTGTGCATTTTATATGCAATGCTTGGCAGAGACTATAGACAGAAAAAGCACAGCAAGGGCTCAAAGTGGAGTCTAATGGAGCTCAACAAGGGAGGGGGAGAGAAACACTTGTCAGCGAAATGTTAATGTTGTTCTTCATTACTGGCGTGCAGTTGGAAATGGCATGTGAAATAAACCATCTTCTTCTATTGTCCGTGCATTACAGGCAAAGCACTACGCCGGAAAGCGTGAAGGTGGGGGTGATTGCGACTAGGGCGGGGTGTTGAATTATGGGTATAATCCCGGTGGTACCATAGGTGTGCTCAAGGCTCATGCCACTCTACCACATATTTCTTCCTCTTTCATCACAGCAGCGCTGTGTGTGCACCTCATACATGTAAAGCAGCTTTTTGATCGAGAGGGGGTCAAAGAGCAAAAAGAGTGTCACATAGGAAGATGTGTGGAGGTTTCTGAAGGAGGCTGAAGGAGTTTGCTGACACAAAGACTCTCATCCATCTCTGTTTATTCAGACATTGCTGACGAATCACATGCTTATGGTCTACATGCTGTTTTACACTCGACAGCAGTGCATTTTGTTAGTTTTGCAGTTGTAGAAAGAAAACATGATTAAGATTTGTAAAGTTAGTTTTTCACACATTAGGGTTTTCTATAATGTCTGGACTATTTTGTTGAAATTTAGCAATCACAGAATTTAGAGTAGTTTGTGCAGATGATTTGTTTTTAATTGATTGAATCTTTAATGACCACACAGCCAGACTGGTGAACTTTGTTGTAGGTTGCATATGATGTGGGGACATTATCTGATGTCATCATGCTCGCAGGAGTCTTAGAGGCTGAGGCAGTTCTATGGATTAAGTGGAGATTAAGTGTGGCTGGTATAAAGGTGAAGTGTGAATAAGAGAATTAGGTTCAAGGTTGTGGTTCTGACGAAGCAGACCTGTGCTTAGACAGATGTCTCCTTCAAAGGTCACATCACCTCTCTGCCTGCCTTTAATGTGAGCAAAGGTGTGTAATTGAGATGCTAATGGACACGATAACGATCCCCAGAAGTCCTCGTAGCTGGGGTTGGTGCTTCTACACATCAGTGCTTCTGCGGGTTTCTGCTATTAGCTCACACAGGAAAGTGAGACCCATGTTACATGCAGAGTTAAAGAACCCAGAGATACCATTATGCTATGATTTTTAGAGGGTTATTACTGTTTGCGGAAGGGCAGCTAACAAGGCATATGGTCCATGCTTTCAGCTTGCCAATTTGCTTTACGGGTCAGCGTTGGCTGCTCACACACTCTGTTCTGTTCACAGCTCCATGCTCTGATGACCATGGGTCTCCAGAAGTGTTTTCAAATAAAATGAGGTTTTATGTTCAAGGTTTGTGTTTAGTAGTTGAAGTAAAACATTTAAAATTAAATTTAAAAGTCATGTTCCTTATATATATATATATATATATATATATATATATATATATATATATATATATATATATATATATATATATATATATATATATATGGTATTTAACACAAATTGGCTAATATAAAAAATCAAGATGCACGACTACCACAGTCCTCACTCTTTGGCTGCTTCTCAGGCAGACTACCAAAGAAGCAGATACACCACACAGAGAGGAGCTTTGACAGCCTCCCAGTTAGTGATCTTTCTCCTTACTGGGAGTTCTGTCACCTTGATCCACAACACAAATGGGGGAGAGGGGGAAGAGTGTGCCACACACTGCTCAGTTTACCTCCTTAGATACTCACATGACGGCATGCGATTATTTTTAAGCATGGCGTCATTGGGATCACTCAAGTGTGTGTGATTCTTCCCCCCCAGCGGGGAGTCTCACTACGCTCGAATTGGAAAACCAACTCTCCATGAATATTGAACAGGGACTTTAGCATGCAGCGTGCATGTTGCTGGGTGTGTTTAGAGAATTAAAGCATAGTAAGAGCCTCCATTCTGTTGGTAGAGTAGTTAACATGACAACATGCACGTGACGAGCTGCCGAAACTGCAAAATCCATCAGATGCAGCTAGCATAACACAGAGCAGAAAGGAAATGAGTTATCACTGTGACACTTAATGGCAGGGTTGTGTGTTGCATATGCATGTACAGTGTGTGTGTGAAGTGACAAAAAGCCCATTTGGGTGTGTAACACTAATTCAAATGAAGCTAAGGTTTTTTATTTATTTATTTTTTTGAAACCATCTCATCTGGCAGAGATAACTAGAGGTCTTGGTACACAGTGAATAAAACTTTGGGAGGGACATCCTTTGGATAAACGAGACACACTGGAGCTTTTTTGGGCAAATGATGTCTAGTCCTTGTCCACGGACACAAAAATGAGGCAGAATTATGAAACATGGAGGAGGCTTGGTTCTGTTCTGGGGCTGCTTTGCTACATCTGGACCAGGCAGGGTTCAACGAAATCCCCAGAACTATGGAGACATCACTGCAGTAGAAAACATGTAATGAACGTCATGCTTTAGCAAAGCTTTGGAAATGATTGCTTTATTTCTGAGAGAACTCAAGTGGGACACAACAGGCAGTCGGCCTGCTGGTGGAGCGTTAGCCTGGCTTTACTGCAGAATGAACGGATCTAAGCTGTCATATGTTGTAAAACCTTGGAGTGAGTCTTGGTTTTGTCCTCTTTTCCTTACCTGGGATGATCCATGGCTTTGTAAGTCTTTGTGTTTTTACTTTAGTAACCAAACTGTTTCTGCACCAACTCACTGAAGCAGTTTTCTTCCCTTGTTCCCTGATTCTCAATTCTGCAGCCTTGCCTGGTGTTCCCTCTGGGAAGATGAGAAAATGATGGCTAGTTTTTACAAGTGCATTCTGGCACCGAGCTAACATTTTCCAGGTATCACACCTCAGTTTCATGTTATGTCACACCCATGTTCCCTGACCGAACCAAACAACCCAACAGAGCCAGTTTACAGATGGCCTTAAGTATGATGAAACCCTTAAGTGTAGAGGGGACACATACATTAGACATGTATGGGGGGGGGCTTGGGGAGAAATTATGACACGTCTCTAAATAAAGTAAAAATTTCCAGTGCAGATTGGAGACAACCCATAGAAGCACTGATTTGATCTCATTTCAGAGAAAAATAGCACAGGTCAGATGCCCCTAATAAATAAAATTACTAACAAACTCAGGAATCTGTTTCTTTGCTTCACTGTTCTGGTGCTGAGAATATCACTAATGCGGATCAAAGGAGATACACAGATGAATGCACCTCTTATTTATTATTTGGAGACTACATTTACTGCAGCTGGCAGAGGCAGAGATTTTTTCTATTGATACACGGAGTTTACAGAATCATTTTAAATGTTAATAGGGGAAGACTGCAGGAGGGAGCGGTAAAATACATGAGGTCCCCAGCAAAAACAAGAAACTACGAGTCTGATGAAACCCGCTGGTTTTCCATCAGGCAGTCACGGGGCAGCTCCAACGACCCAGTGGCTATGCTGGGTCAGTTATCTAGCCCAGTCCGGTACCGGCTCGGCCGTGAACGAGCCGAGGCAACGTCGTGCTCTGCTTAAGAAGAAGCGTTATTTTCCCGCTTCAGAAGAAGCGTCCAACGTGTTTTTACGCTTTCTCCGAGACATATCACATCGCTAAGTTGTTAGCGCCGCGCGCTAACACGTCAATAGTGCAGCGTAGCCTGCTGGAGGTTTTAAGGGTTCAGATGAAAACACCCGACCTCTCACGCTGCTCACGCATCGATCTTAAGTTGTCGCTGTTGCGCTCACACCGTAATACAGTATTAGATGCGGTTAAAGTCAGACATGAAAAAATAAATAAATTTTACATGAATAAGTGATGATTAGCCTGGCGGGGGGAGGAAAACCTGGCCTGATAAGTACTGGAGGAAAACCTGTCAAGATCGTCAACACTCGTTTATCTTAATGCTACTGAAACATGTAAACCAAAAAGCATTATATCCACTGCTACCTTTCTAATTTTAAACTCAGTAACTTATGCTGTAACTTCACCTTGCTCTGCCTGCTCCTTCCTTCTTGCTGTCCGCCGGCTGTGATCACAAGTGACAACATAGTAGTTCCCGCTGCTTCTTCGGGAAACAGCGCAAATAAATAAATAAATAAATAAAACTTGGGATCTTGTAGGCGTGGCGGTAAGATTTCAGCCGTGGCGGGCCGCCACGGCTACGCCTATGTAAGGGAAACCCTGCAAGCTGTGGTAGTGATTGCAATTAAAGACCATCCAAGACGTTTCTGCTTCATTTTCATCAGCATGTAAAATTATATTTCTGGGTACTGAGACTCTGTACCATCTCCCTGAGTCGGAGCCAGCCATGGGTGCCCCATCTCAGCCAGAGCCCCGCCGTGGCGGCTGCCCAGCGGATCTCAGACCGCTGCTGAGGAGGGGACCAGGGGCACACACACGGCCTGGGCATCTGGTTCCAATGGCTGCAGTCCGAGGCTGTGGAGCTCTCTGAGGGAGAAACTCCACAGCTGAGTTGACGCGTGCTTAACGTTAGAGTCACTTATCGGTGTTTCTCTGCCTAAAAACACCTGCAAACCTCTGTTAGCTTGTAGCTGGGAGAATAATTGTGGACTGAGATCCTCAGAGTTCTGCTCTCAGCTCCACCTCTTTACCCATTTTTGTGTTGTCCAGAGTGTCAAGACGTGTGACACAGCCAAGATAGCAGTGATCGGAACCACCCACTGCGCTTCAAATCCAAGCTTCAGAGACCCAGAGGTGACGTCACACAGGGGTTGTCCAGATTATCTTCACAGTCATTGGGTCAACTGCAGATATTTTTATCAGAGTCAACTTTATTGTCAGTGCCCCATGCATCCTGAAGCATAGAAATGTGCCTCTGCAGTACAGCCTGTCCAAGGTTACACACAAAACATGTGGAACAAAACAGATGCAGGCAGACCATGAGAGCTGCTATCATGGCGCTCAAAGAATGCTTCTAGCAGTCCAAGATGTGGAGTGTGTTATAGGCTGCAGTTGATGTAGTCCTAAAGGTTCAATGAAAAAGATTCCTCTGGTCTAAAAGCATGCATTGATTCCTTCCTGTCTCTGGTGATAATGCTCTGATTGGCCAGTGTAATTAGGTTGGACATTCCTTCCATTACCATATACTTGTTTTGAATCTAAATGATCCACCCATAAATGTGATGTCTTGAGAATAATTAGTGGTGTGAATGCCGTTGTGTTGCTCTTTATTCATTTAGCTTTTTAATATTGTGATCATCTTTTCTTGTTTGTGCCTCTGTTCCCCTGAACACTCATTTCCCAACTATTGAATGAGTTCATTTTCATTTAGTGTTGCTTCTCATCTCCTCTGTGAGTCTTGATTTAAATCTGATTGGTACATTCCCTCCCCCCTTAGTGACCTGTCTCCCTCTTCACCTTCACCCTACCCTACCTCCCCCAGCTGTGTGCACAGTGCATCCTTTTTTACTGCAATTCTATTTCAACCCTGATCCTGCAAATCAAAGTTTGCTTCTTCTGAAGGACTTTGGCTCAAGTCTTGAAGACTTGACACCTTCCTCCTTTTTTCCTGTGTCCAGCTCAGTGGCCTAGTGGTAGTGTGTCCTCCCTGAGACTGGGAGATCAGGGTTCGATTCCTGGTCGGGTCATACCAAAGACTTTGAAAAAATGGGACCCAATGCCTCCCTGCTTGACACTCAGCATTAAGGGGTTGGATTGGGGGTTAAACCATCAAATGGTTCCCGAGCGCGGCTGTGTCTGCAGCTCACCGCTCCCCCAGGGGATGGGTCAAATGCGGAGAACAAATGTCAAACACACACCAGTGTGTGTGACAACTAATGGGACTTTAACTTTAACTTTCAGTGATTAAGATTAATTTAATAATTTGTTTTATGCTGATTAGTTGTCACTGAATGCTAAAATAGCCTGAATAAAAAATCAAAATATGTATATTAAAGGCTGGAACATTGTAAGGGTTTTACAAAACAGTAACTGAAACAACTATTGAAATGAAACAGTTTGAGGATATTTGCTCCAATCTGGTTAAAACACTTGTGTTGATCATGTTTCTCTGAGACACCCTGTGAGCCATGTGCATCTGGTGTTAGTTTTTCCACATCTGAGCGGTGCTGCAGTGTAATTTAAGCTACATGACAGTGCATGGCAATTTAATTAGACAGCTTTTTTTATAATGTGAATTTACCCCTCGTTGGAATTTAATTTACACCAAACAACCCCTGGGCTATTAATTTTGTGTGACAGGCAGCTGACACACCGGTTTGTGTAATTGCGAGAGGCATGTCTAACCCTTTTTTCAGTTTTCTCTTCTACAGCAGCATTAAATTCACATTTTTCAGTACTGCTGAGTCCTGCCTTTTTCATTGCTGTTGTACTTGCTGTTTATGAAGTTGATGGCATTAATCAAGGCTAAAGTAGCTTTTGATGAGTTTTATTGCAACTTAGGAGAGCTGCTTATTTAGCTTCTATGGATATTTTTGGATCATTGACTGATACCACCACAGGAGCCAGAGATGTATTGATTTCTCCCTGGTAGGCCTAGCTCCAGCGCTCTGATTTATTACTGGGCTTCATATCAGATGAAAAACATCCAGATCTGCCTTGTCTAAGGTCATCAGCTCAGGGCTTCTGCATTTTTGAAGTGACGGTTTAGATATTTTGTTCAGTTAAAACAAAACTAAGCACATTTGCTAGCTTGTCAATAACACCAATCTGTTCACCACTCTCCATGATTCATCCATTCTACATTTGTGAATCAGTTTTAGTTGAAACTTCAAATGAATAGATATTTTTTAATGAACTTATTGATTAGCACTATACTTTATACAACCCAGTCAAATATACTGTAATTAAATTTTTATGAACATTTAAGTGCTGCAGCTTTGTTTAAACATTAGTACAGTGTTCTTTTTGGTAAAAGATATTTTGATTCCCCCCCCCCCTTGCCAATACCTCCTGGATGTCTCAGCTCCTCTGAGCTTGTCTTCATTCTTTCAACCACTTTTATTCTTGATCTTGCTTTTTTGGTCATTTACCTTTACGCTGGTGCAGCTGTTGACCTCTCACTGCCTCCATCCACCACATATAAAAATTATGTCTAAATTATTACATACCTTCACTTGAGGTACTACTCTTCCAACCCGGAATTGGCATTCTACCCTTTTCTGCTAGTCACTCGTGGCCTCAGATTTGGAGTTGTTGCTCCTTTAATGATTCTGAGTTCTATAAACTGTCTGGACCACTAGTGTAAATCAGCTATAATGACTGAATGTCGGATTGTTGCCCCTGAGAGCATGGTTCCCCTGATTAGCCAACAACATGGTAATTTATCTTCTGCCGTCAAGTTAAACTTGAGCAATTTGGGTGTTGTTTTTGACCAATCAATGTTTCTTGATGGCCACTCAAACACATTGGTCTAAAACAGTTTTTATCACTTAAGAAACACAAAGTGTCAAAACATTAACTTCAAATGGTCATCCATGCCTTTGTCTCTTCTTGTCTAGATTACTGTGCATACTTTTCACATGTTTTAACAAACAAGCCCTTCACCGGCTTCAGATGGTCCAGAACTCTGCAGCGAGGCTCCTAACTGAAGCACACTGAAAACCTTACGCTCCAAGCATGATTTTATGACTTTATGATTTGTTTTGATTTGTTTTTAATCCATTTTAAGCACTTAGCAATTCTCTGTCTGTGATGAGTGATATAACTAAAATGGACTTACTTACTTTACTTACTTATCCAGCTGCGTCCCACTCTGCAGCAACTGTTCCCAGTAGAAACTGAAATATGATGCATGAACAGGTCCAACTTTCAATGCAGACCAGACTCACATTCTGTTATGGCCTTAATAATGGGCCATCTACCTCATATTCTCTGTGAGACTTCTCCAGACCCAGAAAACACACGTGGACTAGTTGGACAAACTTCCATGTCCCCTCCAGCACCCCATCAGGAGCAAGTGGCTGTTCCAAGACTCAACAACTAGGAAAAAAAATAATAATAATAACTTCACTCTTCCTCGTTCTGAGTTTTAACTACTGACTGGCGTGTCCTGCCTCTACTTTGGAATAGACCTTTCCAGGCCAGGCTGAGAAGTGTGATCCCTCTATAGTTAGAACACACCCATTTATCCATCAATCTTTTTTGACAGTACTGTATATATATATAGCAGTAGCTCAAAAGGTAGAGCCGGTTGGCCAGTAATTGAAAGGTTGCAGGTTCGATCTCGGCTCTGACCAGAGAATTCTGCTGTTGTGTCCTTGAGCAAGACTCTTAACCCACCTTGCCTGCTGGTGGTGGTCGGACAGACCGGTGGTGCCAGTGTTCGGCAGGCCTCGCCTCGGTCAGTGCGCCCCAGAGCAGCTGTGGCTACATTGTAGCTCATTCCCACCAGTGTGTGAACGTGTGTGTGAATGGGTGAATGACTGATTGTGTTGTGATTCGCCTTGGGGGGTTGTAGAACCTTAAGAAGGCACTATACAAATACAGGCCATTCATCATTAACCATCTCAAACCCCATTTTCTAATCCGTTTACCCAGTTTTCTTCTTTCAGACTTGGCTATGACAGTTTTATTCAGCCTTTTATACATTAATACAGTTATGTGTTTTAGTTTTGGCCATCTTCTCCCTTCTGTTCAGCCTAACGGCCATGGAGCAAAGCCTGGTTCTCCTGCATTGATTAGCTGTTTTGTCCTGACAGCCAATGTGATAATGCTTCACGACTTCACAAGACAAGTGGCTCTCCGTTGTGATGGTAAAGGATGTCAACGGACCTTGGGGCTGAAATGGAAATGGATCCATGTTTAGTGGATGCTGGGGTAATGCAATTGATGTGACTTCTCAGTTAATGCCTTAGCTTAGAGGCGTGTTAGACACAGATGCAGCTGATAACACAAATGTAGTACTTGTGCAACACCAGGAAAGTCTTTCAGAGGGCTAATGTTGTATATACACAGATTAAACACTTAAGGCAGTATTTTAACAGGACTTATCTGTTGGTTTTTAAGATAACAAGAACATGTAATGAGATGGCTGCTGTTGGAAAATGAACCCACAGAAGCATTGATTGCTCATTTTGCAATTACAACAGCCGTGGTTTGCATCACACAAACCACAGCTAACACAATCGACACTTGACAGGAAGCATTGATTTGAAATTGTTTTATCTAAAGCAATCAAATAAATTGCAGCTTGCCGAAGGACTGTTATAAAGGAAGTGGAACACTTACCTTATTCCCCAGCACAAACAAGAACAGGGTGAGTGTAAAGTGCTTAAGATTAGAGATAAATGCATATTTACCCGCAATCCAAATAATCTCTATCTTTATTACGACATTAACTTTGTGAATACATGGAAGCAAATGTAGTTTGTGCTGTAGGAGGACCACAAGGCTGAATTATGGAGAAAGAAGCAAATAAGATCCATCCGTCCAGAAGATATTTAAGCTGTGTCCTAAATGATTCATAATGGTTCTAATCCTCTGTAGCTTTTATTAGCTCTTCTTATTTATTGTTTTCCCCTCAGTATTCTGGACAAACTGGAGAAAGCTGTTGTGTAAAATGTCAAATGCTGGTTTTGCTACATTTTTTGTCAACATTTAGCCTTTTCGGATGCTGGTTATTCCTGTTTCGTGGTCAAGCTAATTTATTTACAGTTTTTATTCACTTTTAAAGTTGTTCTCTTGTCCAATACTGAATTTACTGTTCCTACAAATGAACTACTTCCTCACCACCGCCTATCACATCCTGATTCACCTGGTAAACTAACACTTTGTGTGGCCCAACTCAGCTTTCATTACCACAGTCTCTTTAACACAAAGGCAGGCCCCTATTTTCCTTTTCATTAACTAAAGGGAGTGCATAATTGGGCTCATGACTTCACATCTTTGCTAATGTTTCACATTATCACCGAAGGAGTTAACACAAATAATACTTCCACAGGCTTATTGTCACAGCATGTCAACTAATCACCATGAAACACTATTTACCACATGCATAACATGCACACTGGTTTGTTCACAGGGACAGTCGTCACTGTGTTTTATAACCAGCTGTAAGTTGAGAGAAGGAGAGGTTTGGGGATTTATTCTGGGCAGTTCATTATATCCTCTTTTACTCATGAATGATTTATTATTTTTTATTTCATTATGATGAAAAATATTAACGACCAGGTTTTTGCTCTTTATGACTTAATGAAAGAGTTTAAATGAAGGCAACTGGACTTCTTCGGTCTCTTGAAGTTTTGCTTCTCATCTGAGGAGCTTTGTCAATTCTGACTGGAATGTGGGAGAGTCAAGCTTATAAACTGTAACTGTCTGTTGTTAACTCGTTCACTGCCCGCCGTTTTCAGAAAGCCCCTGACTGCAGCGTTTTTGACAATATTGTGTTCTATAACCATGTAAACTCACTTTTTACATCAGGAAGAATTGGCGTGTTTCTAGCTCTTTCCCTTATTTCACAGCGTGTTGGTGAAATGTGAGCTGCAGAAGCTTTTTCCACTTAGCGCCTCACTTATGGCACAGCGGCGTCCCAAAACAATCTCCTAATTCATGGATTGTCCGCTTCCTGATCACGTGACGTATAACACACACGGATACTTTAGAGCCGTGATGTTTACTCTCAAGGTGAGGGGGCTCATCCCCAAGCCCACCTGGTTTAAAAACACAGTTGGTGACTTTATTCGTAAATGGCAACGAGCAGTTGGATTTAGAATAACGACTTCAGTCGTCAATGGCAGAGAATGAGTTAACGAGCTGAAAGTACTTGTGAATACCCCTCCTCCCATGTCCCGACAAGTCACAGATGTGGTTAGGTCCTATTGTGCTCGGATAGTTGTTTTGATTACATGCAAGAGGGTGTGACCTGGACTGAAACTGTTTTGGAATTATGAAGACATTTTGCATCTCATCCGTGGAGCACTGTCAATACTGACTGGAATATGGGAAGGCTTATAGACTGTAGCATTCTGTTGTTGCTTAACCAGCTTAAGCAGCATTTTCTTGGACTTAATTATCCTATTGATTTCCCTATTATATCACATTTTTAGATTACCATTGGATCACATTTGCACTGATTCTTTTCTATTTTCTTGTTGCTTTTTTTAAAGTTAAAATAAGTGTTTTCAAAGATTGAACAAGTTTAAAATATGTTTACTTCCCATTTAACATGTTGTCAACACTCACAAAACCATTCAAGTGCTGTTGCCTAGCAGCTTCAACTCACGCTGCATCCAAAAACAGAAGGAAAAGCATCCTCCACTGATCTGCCATTTATTCTCTGCCAGGCAAAGGTGTAAATGGGGCTTATGCACTTAGTGGTTTAATTTTCAGTTAAACCATGAATCAAACATGAAAGAAAACAATAATTAGCAAACAATTTTGTCAGCTAAAATTCAAGTGAGAAGCCCCAAAGGGTAAAAAGGCAACAACAACACAACATGCAGGCAGCTCGATTATACTGACATCAGATACCTGGTTAAAAACAAGAATATTTGTATGTAAGTAACGTTTATTTATATAGCGCCTTTCAAGATGAAAAGCATAATGTGCTTCAAAAATTTACAGAAATAACAGAAAAACATGCAACCAGTCAATTTGTAGGAGTTCACTCAAACTTAAAGGGGCATTATGGAAGTTTGACAGCCAAAACATGTATAGAAATAATAAATTTCTTCTTCATACATTCTCCTGCAATGCCCTGGTCCTGTAGAATGAGCCCTGGCATTTTTACTGTGATTGCCTGTTTTTCTGTAAAATCACAGAAAAAGAGAGCTGCTCGGGTCGAGCAGGCTGCTTCATGCGCGTTCACGCTCAGGCATCGCCCGTAGCTTTTGCTATCCAAAGCTTTAGCAGCAGAGCGAGAGGTAGTGCCAACTCAGCGACTTTGTCGCTGTTCCTAACGCCTAGCGATGAACCTAGCTACATTTCTGAGGACCCTTGGCTACTTTCCGTAGAACTTTCTTCTAGATATTTCCTGCAAATTAGCAATAAAATAGCCATTTTCGCTCCGAACCATTCTTTGGTTTGACGTTGTTTCAGCTGTCATCAAGGATATAAAAGTTAGATTGTCTGAATGTTACTGGTGTGTAGCTCACCTTGAAAGATGTCTGACTCTCATGCAGAAGACTTGGGTTTGATTCTGGGTGTGAGCATAGTTAATTTAGAGTTTCTTTTGTACATTAATGGTATTGTACTGTCCTCGTTGAGACGTAGTGGTAGTTTCAACTAAACAATGAGCTAAACTCTGACTCAATGACGAAAGATGTGTTCTTGTAGTCTCCAAATTTATTACACATACTTGCTGTCACTTAGAATACAGAGTAAAACAGAAAAAGAAAAGAAAAACAATGGCGTCATCTCTCTCTCTTCATTGATATCTAATTCACAGTAAATATAAATTAGAATTCAAAGCCTATAACTGCTAAATAAAATCACCTGTGAATGAAACAGATTGCCCCTCAAACGGAGATGGCTTATTTTAACAGGTAACAACAACTAAATGAATTATTATTAGCTTAATACACAGTGCAGCAACGCCAACTGCTGATAGAAAGAAGTAGCCAGAAATGTCCACTTGTTTAGCTAGCTCCACAAACATGTCTTTAGCACAAATGTATCAATAAAATTGTGTAAAACAAATACGAATACATACAGGCATTGCTTCTTCAAGAGTTAAGCAAAGGTTAACATGTTGTTTTTTAGAACCTCTTTCCCTCTTTTAACCGATCTCTCTGCATCAGCGTGTGTTGCTAGTGACAGTCACTCACGTACACAGCACTTCCTGTTCTACAGGTGTTTTCCATGTCAAAATAAAAGCGTACACAGCACTTTCTGTTCTAAGGGTGTTTTCCATGTCAAAATAAAAACACGCACATAAAACTTTTACACAATGAACTAAAATGCCTGGAAGGCAGAACAGGTTTTTTTTTTTTACAGTAAGATGCCCAAATTTTTTATTTGAGACTCGCCGAACGGCATTGAATTCACAGATAAAAAAGATGTGGGTTCAACTTTCATTTTGGAACAATTTTTCAAGCAAGGGAAAGGAATGATCTGAGCATGCAGGAGGACTGACCCATCATAAACCTTTGTCGGCTGTGCTGAAGAGAAAGGTACAGAATCAAATTATTTAATTGATTAGCTGCATGTTCTCCTGTCCTCTGTCCTCCGGGCCACACACACACATACACTCACACACGGGACTGTCTCAGCTGTTATTTTCGTTAAGGAGTGTGCACGTACAGCATGCGCGCCTTGTGTACAAGCCTATTATTGAAGCTGCTGTTATGATTTTGGCCTAAAGGGGGTAATCGCGAGCATAAAAATTCAAAAGTCCAAAAAGTCCCTTTAAAGAGCAAGTAACGCCTAAATTAACTTATTTTTCTGATAACCTGTACACTGAGTGTCTAATGGTGCTGTACACCTGTAATCATTAGTGTGGCAGTTTAGTGCAACTTACTTTAAATGTAATATTTCAGCTGAAAACCATAATGCTATCTCCATCTTCAGGTTAAAAACTTTCTCCCACATTTATTTAGGATCAGCTGTCTGATGGCTAAGCTGAAAAACGTGATGTTGTCATACTACGTGGCTGCACCGCACTGGTCCGTAGGTGAGGCAGTCGCACCTCCACCTGGCTCAGCCACTCACCTGCCAATATGACACGCTGGCTCTCTGAGCCGCTTGTCTCCCTGAAAAAAATGCCCTTCCCTTTTTCATCTGATGATCGTGGTTAAGAGGAAATCCTCCAGAATGCTGCAGAATCTGTCTGCTTTCCTCCTGAGCAGTAAGACTTGTGTGAGTGTGTGCACGCGCTCGTTAACGACTCGTTTTTATTTTGAGAAACTCCGACAGCACACGCGGGGGATTGAGGGGGTGCGGTCTATCACTGCCTCAGTGCCGCTCTCTCGGTCCGCCAGGTTACGCCTCTTTCAGAAGTGTTTTCCTAACAGACCGTGTGGATGAAATATGTCTCTACCCATACCTTGACTCTCTCTTTAAAGTCAAAGTGAATCCATAGCAGCTTCTAAAGAGAAATTGATTAACTGGTTTAATTTTCTCCACATCCTGCTTTTTTCAAATTATTTTCTTAATGCCTTCTTTTTTCATACTCTAGACAACCAGTTTACGTTCTACCTTCACAATTCAGATTAGGGTTTCACAAGTCATAAACTTTGTTCACTAATAGCATCCTTGAAACAATCAGCTGGTCCAGGTCTGATGTGTCCAGGTTGTTGTAGTTTTACAGTAAGAGCAGATAAAAAATGCTCAGGGGGAAATATTGTTTGGATTTGCTACTAAAAATACCCGTATTATTTTCGGATTGGATTTATGTGTATTTTTACTTAATTTTCCACTAATATCAACACCCCATTGGAAATTATATGCATGCACATTTTGCTAGGTTTTTTTTTCTCCTTTATTTTAAAACCAAATAGAAACTAAATGATGGTTTTTAAAACATGACCAATCTCATATAGTAGATATTTAAGTAAAAGGAAAAAAGAGATCACTGACTATTATCTGAAAAATGTCTGATCTAATTTTGGAGTTCTGACATTTTTTCTCAGAATTCTAAGAAGAGCAATCAAGGATTCAATAAATCATTTGAACTTTAATGTGCTTTAAAAGCTCCCCGCGACCCTACGTGGACAAGCGGGTTCAGAAGATGGATGGATGGATGGATGGATGGATGGATGGTGCTTTAAAAGGGTTTGATGTACATGCATCTCAAACAACAAAACCCCAGCACCTCGTCTATGTTAGAATCTTCTGTTTACTTCAACATGATGAACCTGTCTAATTATTTGGAAACCTGCTTTGGATCAACATTTTATTTTACCGTGAGATTGGGGAAAATGACTTTGAAAGATCACACAGAGCCGCTCTGAAAAGCCCACTCAGAGTTTTCTCCACCGCGCTCATCTATTTAACCTCTGCGCTCTCTCTGTGCCATTTCCTTTTCTTTTTCCATTGGTGGTTCGTGCGCGGCACACTTCTGGTCCAAACAGGTGCTCGACCACCTAGTGCATGTTGCTGTTCATGGAGGAACTAATTTTATGTATTGTGTGTCACATAAACAAATTAACATTCTGGATTTATTTAATAGGGTCAGCCTTTATGTGAATAAGTACCCAGCAAACCAGCCCTCGGGCCTTGACATTTGACGCTAAGAGGAGTAATCCATCGTCCTCAAGACGCTAATTCCATCACACGCCCCTGACCTCAACCTGAGCGTTTGCTCACTGGTTGTCATGAAGATTGATCGGGATAAAATGAGATGTAACAGCACAACAGGGAGAAGTGGGTGGGACAAGGGGGTGGGGGTGGGGGGTTAGAATGGTTGGAGCTCTGTCACTTCCCCCCTCCTAGCAAGCTGCTAATGTTTGCTCATTATCAGGGTGGCTGGCTTTCATCATGGAAGCTGTATCAACATGATGAGGTTATTTATCTGCTGCTACCTGGCAGAAACTGTCTTCATTATATATTGTCGGAGCAGCCATGAATGCTATTGAGAAAGTGGGAGAAATGTGGACATTTTCATTTTGGAGAGATTTCTGACCTGGAAGATGAGCATCTGAGCCTCTATCGAACACGTGAGAATATGCAATGAAACGTAATCTCCATCACAAAGTGTTAAAGTGCAGATATCTCTCTGTGGAACTGAGAGCGTCCACTCAGCCAACAAGACAAGCTGCCGCTCGCAGGTTGAGTTCCCCCTGAGAGCCATTCTAGATGTTTCTCTTTGCCCCCAACAGCTTGGATCATGGCGGAGCATGTAAATGGTGCTTAATTAACAACACTGGAGGTTAGCCTGGTCTCAAACATGTGCTCCTTCCAACAAAAGACAAATTGAGAACACCAGAAAACCAGAAGCTGTGCACACAACCTGCAGATTTCCACAACTTCAGCAGATAATACAAAGAGCACGTATAGTAAATGTGTGTTCTTTCTGTTTACCTCAAGATCAGAAAACTAAATGACATGTGCATGGGCTCTTAAGGATATATTATTAACATTTACATCTGTTTCTACTGAAGGGTCTAATGCAGAAGGAAACGGTGTCTGGTGGAGGGTAAAATCCATCCTCAGCAACTTTTCCAGCCAGATGAGAGCTAATGACAAGAAGCCTGTCGTTTTCCAGGCCATATACTGTACCCTGTTTATCTACTCTGCTGTGGTAAACTGCCTGTATATGGCCTACCTCCCTCTTTATGCCACAGCCATATGGGAGAGGATTGACACAGCATATTAAACAAGGGATGAAGCCATTTGGTTTTAGCACAGGGAAGTGTTTTATTACTTTTACTAGGTTTTAGTTTTCTATGCTTTTATACCAGTTCTGATGAGGTCACTTTATTGCCTTTTAATGTCTTGTTAACTTTTAAAGCAAGTTTTACTCTTTATCTGGTAATAAATGGTTAAATGGTAGTGCAGTGGTTTTGGTGGAGCATAGACTAGTCCCTAAACGAGAATGCAGCATGAACTCAACTTGCCTAAAAAATAAACAACATTAAAAAGGTGTTGATTTTTCATCAAAATGCTGAATACTATCATATTACATTATTATGACCCTATATTCTTATTATTGTATGTTACATTATTTACATTATCTTTTAACCCTCACTGCTCCACACACACACACACACACACACACATACACACACACACATATATATATATATATATATATATATATATATATATATATATATATATATATATATATATATATATATATATATATATAATGGGCTGGACGATATAGAAAAAAACATAGATTACGCAAATCATATAGTGTTACCAAACTTGATCTTAATTGATTCTCTGCCAAATTTTCTGACCATTGGTGTATTTTTTTTCTTTTGTCAGACTTGTAAAGACCAAATTATTGCTGTGTTGTTAGCTACTGTAACCTTTTTATGGGACAATTTCTTCCCCCGCTCCTTGGTTTGAGAAGGCTTGGTGACAGAGCGTACCTGGGTCTGTGTTTTTGATTGGTTGGTAGTAAGTATTGACTCTAGTATTAAGCTATCCAACAGACTATAATAGAAAAAAGAATGGAAACTTTTTATTGAAGTTTTTATTGACCCATTTTTTTCTTTTGCACTGTATGTCTATCGATCGATCCAGCCCCAATATATATTGGAGCTTTTTTGAGTTCAGCATTATTATTTCAGCAGAAATATTGAAACATTTCTGCTCCAGAACTGAGGAGTTATGTGTTGCCTCTTAACTGGAGGGCTGCAGGTTTGAGCCCCATCTGTCACAATCATAAGGTTGTTGGGCAAGGCACTTCATCCACATTGCCTGCACATTGCCTGCAGGTGAAGGTCAGATGGACCGGTGATGCCTCTGCTCGACAGCCTCACCAGCAGGAGTGCTACCAGGGGTGGACTGGGACCAAAATTCGGCCCTGGCATATTTACAAATAGTCGTTCCTCAGTTAGCCCTCCCCATTGGGAGAGCGGTGGGGGTGGGGGGTGTTGCCGCCCGTCTCTAGGCCGAATGTGGGATCTAATATGTACTGGGTCTGTTAAATTACAAGCAGGGCCAGACCGCAGCGACTGGGAGGCCTGGCCTTCCAGATCAGCTCATTCTCCACGGACGGAGATCAGCAGGACATTAGCTACATGCTAACGCGGCAAAACAACGCCTACGCCATCACTCTACCACGTTTTTCTTGCTAAAAACATCTGGAAAAACTCAGTTAGGTTCACGTTACCATGCTCCTAATGTTCTGCAGGTCACCAACTGTGGAGTAGTGTCGGCCCGAGCTGGGCAAGCAGCCCACTTGGCTAAGCAGCCCACTGGGGCAGTGCCAGAATGCCAGATAGACCAGTCCACCCCTGGGCGCTACTACTTTTAAAGAAATAAAGGGGCACCCAATGAACTGGCGTACTTCTCTGTAATAATTATATAATTTGCAACTTCACAAACAGACAAGTACACAGCTGTTATTAAGCACAGAAACAAACTAAAAACATTGAAAAATCCTTTCAAACACGTTTCCCATTCATATTTTAATGTTAACTGTAAAGATTTACTGCTGTAACTTTTTTCATCCACATTGACAAACAGCAAACATATAATTATTGATTATACTAAATAAGGATTCCCCCCCCCCCCCCCCCCCACCCCCACCCCTCCCGGGCTAATAATATTCAGCATTTCTCCTCTTAGTGCTGTATTTAAATCAAAATGCTGGCCCTCATTGTTGGCTGCATGCCCATGAAACCCTTCCTTTTATACACATTCCTGTTTGTTTAGAGCTGCACCCACCCATTATGATCCTCCATAAACCTGATCCCATAAGATTTCAAACTGCACCTTTCCATCCTAGGAGAGACCAGCTCTGAAGCTGGAGTAATCAATCGTCCAGCCAGAAGCACTCTGCACATCATTTCTCTTGAATATGTACAGTAAACCCTTATCTTATCTTCGGTAACACACCTCCACTCATTTGTAATTTGGTGATGCTTTAAATGTTTAAAACGAATACATTTAACAAGGATGCAGGGGACAGCCTGAAGCAAAACTCTCAGGAAAAACTGTTTTTAACCTTTTATTGTATTTTCTACCCAAAACTGATATTGTATGTTCACAGTTTTCTTTTAGTTTTGCTGTTTGGTCACATTTAAATGTTTAGGCAAACAGTAATGAACAAAGTCAGCCTGCATAAACACATGAAGATACGATGGTGCTTTAATTGGTTATGGTATGGGTCAGTTTATGGGCAGATGTTTCCTGAAGCAACTAGCTTATAGATGTTAGTCCGTCCATCCATCTATCCGTCCATCCGTCCGTCCATCCATCCATCCATCCATCCATCCATCCATCCATCCATCCATTTTCTATACCTGCGGGCATCTCCAGCAGTCTTTGGGCAAGGTGGAGTACACCCTGGACAGGTTGCCAGATTTTAGTGTAAAACTAAAAATTAGAATTTGGTTCAAAAGTTTGTTTATTTCAGTAATTCAAATAAAAATATGTTTAATTTTGAGATGTGGAATCGTTAGTTTTATACTCTAAGGTTTTAACATGTTTTCCTCTTCTTCACCTTATTTATTTGAACCCTTTTTTATAAGGACCTATTTGTCCGTCTTTAATAAACCGAACGTAACTTTAAAAGGTGAAACTAATATATGAGACTGACTCAGCATGCAAAGCCAAACAGTTCAGCCTTCATTAGTAATAGTTGTGATAATTATAGCTTACTGTGAAAACCTCTGATTCAAAATCTCAAACAATTAGTTTTGTGAAAGGTTCAATATCCTAATTTCAGTGTCACACTTTATTCAGCTAATGAATCCAAAACACCTGCCAAGGGTTCCTGAGCCTTTAGATGGTCTTGCAGTTTATAGATTACTAAAATAAATGGACCCTTGCATCGTATTCTCATTTTCCAGTTTTGCCTGTATGTTTGCTTAACTGTTTAAAATCTTCAACGCTTTAAAATAGTTTGTTGTTCTTTTCTTTAGAAATTCAGTTAATTTACAACAGAAACAAAGCTGATCTAGCCTGCAGAGTGTTTTTGAATCCCAGGATAAAGAGTGACTCAGTCACACATCACAACTGTTGTCAGACCCCCGCTTGGCTCTTGAGTGCTTTTAAAGCTGTATCTTGCTGGCATTACCCTCATTATTGACAGACTCCAAACATCCTCCATAAAGAGCCGACTGGCTTGTTTTTTCTCAGACCCTCTAGTTGTTTCAGTCCAGACACACAGAAAAAAAGCAGCTTCATAGTGGAGGTTTGTGTCTGTAAGCCAAAGCATCATCCTCTGAACACTTTGTCTACGTGACATTTTGTGCAAACTTGGCCTCAGTCTGCTGGGAGTTGCTGTCTTGGAAACAGATAAAAATGAAATTAGGAGAAGAGATTTAAATGATTTTCTTCCCTGCTGTCCATTTAATAATATAATAATAATAGTCATCAAACTTATATAGCGCTTTATTAGGACACTCAAAGGCGCTTGCTGAACTCTTACATTCACACACTGCTAGTGATGGTAAGCTACTATGTAGCCACAGCCGCCCTGGAGCAGTCTGACAGAGGCGAGGCTGCCATTTGGCGCCATAGGCCCCTCTGACCACCACCAGCACAGGCAAGTTGGGTGAAGTGAAGTGTCTTGCCCAAGGACACTACAGCAGAATACCTCTGATGGGAGCTGGAATTGAACCCATGAGGCAACCCGCTCTACCACCTGAGCTACTGCCGCTGTTTGGTGGTTGGATGGGTGCTATCTATCTCACAGGTATTTTCTTTTTTAGGTTGGTGTGGTGTAGGATGTTGGACCATTGTAGGATGTAAGAGAATAAGAGCAATCTACAACCCGGAGAGTTGATTCAGAGTTTTTTGCTTTTCATTAGAAACTTTTCAGAAAACGGTATTTGTGTTCACCTCTGCTGTAATGTCCTGCTGCATGTGTTTGGCCACACACTTTTACTATTCTGCTGGGACTGGGCTCTTTCTCTCAAAGAAGTGGACTGCTTTGTTTGGCAGGAAGTGGCAGATTAAATGAGCAAATGAAGTGAGTGAAAAAGACACTTCAAATCTGAAGACGATATGTTTATGTGTCTGTGTGTGTGTCTGTGTCTTTGTCTTTGTCTGCCTGCTCTGTCTTCTCGATCACCAGTGAGTCGTGGAGGATGGCTGCTTATACTGAGCCAGGATTCTCTGGAGGTTTCTTCCTGTTAAAAGGGAGTTTTCCTCTCCACTGTCACTGCATGCTTGCTTAGTATGAGGATTGCTGTATAGTCACTGACACTAGTCAGTGACTTGATGCAATTTGCTGGGTTCCTTATATAGGAAACATTATTTCTGATTGGCTTAATGAACTGTGAATTGGAATGTTTATTATGTGAAGTGCCTTGAGACGACTCTTGTCGTGATTTGGCGCTATATAAATAAACTTGAATTGAATTGAATTGAATTTATATTTCCGAGTAGGATGATTTAAAATTAATGCCACTTAGTTTCATTGCTATTTTTGTTTCATTCATTCAGATACTGAAAAGCATTAAAAGTGAAATAATAGCTTACCTGATATAATCGTCACCGGTGTTGTATTTTAGTCCTTCCCTGAGAATGAGACACTATGATAGTTAAACTCCTCCACACGAAGATGCACTCAACCCAAAAGAAGCACTCCCATCTTTTTCTAGTCTGGAATCATGGAGGAGCTGACTGTAACGCTGGTCACCCCAGCAGGTCCCTGAGGTCCATGACCACACCTATAGGGCTTCCACGCTAGCACCGGTGCCTCCACACCTACATAAGGTAGGATGTATTCTGAGTCCCTGGGCTCTGTTGGGTCCCTGGTGAAGCTGGTCACCCCTGGGTCCCGGGTTGTTGGGTTCCGGGCTCGGCCGGCTTGGGGGTGGGAGGCTGCAGGTGGGCCTGTGGGCTTGCTGCGGATATCTCCCGGGACTCTGCCAGCTGCTGGTTGTGACC